>NW_009626415.1:44505-44809 GCF_000690535.1 Cariama cristata
CTTTCCCTATTTCCCAAAACAACCCCACCTCAGAACATTGCCTGAAAACAGTCAGCAAGTACTTTTTAGCTATTTTCAGTATTTTTTCACTCACTCACCACCTTTCCACAGTTCCATACCTGCAGAACAGGACTGTCAACAGTGAAAGCCTTATAAACGGTAGACGCTTGGTTTTTACTTCCTTTGCTCCAGATGACCATATTGCTGGCCACATACAGCTCTTCATCGTAGTCCACTTCTTCCCCGACATCACTGACGCCTTTCCTCAACTGCCAACTTTCCTGAAAACCAAGATTTTTTTAAG
>NW_009626416.1:0-1255 GCF_000690535.1 Cariama cristata
CCATAATGATTCTATGAGTCTATGATTTTGAAAAAAGGTAATAAGGAGGGCCCTGGTAACTACCAAACAGTCAGTTTCCGCTCAGTGCCCAGCAAGATCATGGAAGACATCCTCCTGATAGTTATGTCAAGGCATATGGAAGACAGGGAAGTGATTAGAGATAGTCAACATGGCTTCACCAAGGGCAAATTGTGCCTGATTAATCTAGTGGCCTTCTACAATGAAATGACTGCATCAGTGGATGAGGGAATAGCTGCAGATGCCATCTACCTGGACTGCTGAATAGCCTTTGATGAGGTACCCCCCAAAATTCTTGCCTCTAAATTGAAGGCATATGGATTTTGCTGGATAGATGAACAGATGGATAAGGAATTGGCTGGATGACCACATCCAAGCAGTTACAGTCAATGATTCAACATCCACATGGAAACCAATAACGAGTGGTGTCCCTTAAGAGTCCTTACTAATACTGTTATTCATCAGTGACAAAGACAGTGGTATTAAGTGCACCCTCAGCAAGTTTGTGGATGACACCAAGTTGAGTGGTACAGTTGATACACTAGAGGGAAGGAATGCCATCCAGAGAGACCTTGACAGGCTGGAGGAGTGGCCCCATGGTAGCGTCATGAAGTCCAACAAGGTCCTACACTGGACCAGCACAATATCAATACAGACTGGAGGATGAATGAATTGAGAGGAGCCCTGAGGAGAAGGACTTGGGGATACCAGTGAATGAAAAATTGGACATGAGCTGCCAATATATGCTTGCAGCCCAGAATGCCAACCATACCCTGAACTGCAAAGAAAGAAATGTGGCCAGGAGGTCAAGGGAAGTGATTCATGCCATCTATTCTTCTCTGGCGAGATCCCACCTGCAGTATTGTGTTCAGCTCTGGGGTACCCAGTATAAGAAGGACATGCACGTGTTGGAGCAGGTCCAGAGGAAGGTCACAGAAATGTCCAGAGGGCTGGAACACCTCTCCTTGAAGAAAGACTGAGAATTGGAGTTACTCAGCCTGGAGAATAGAAGGCTCCAGGGAGACCTTATTGCAGCCTTTCAAAATATAAAGGGGGCTTATAAGAAGGATAGAGAGAGTCTTTTTATCAGGGCAAGGAACAAAGAACAAGGGACAACAGTTTTGTCACCGAAAGTTCAGGAAAAATAGAACTCTATAACACTATAATTTTAGTATTAGAAAGTAGGCATTACTTTATTTTGGCACCAGGTTGTCACAGTCCACTCAGTAATGGACTC
>NW_009626417.1:0-317 GCF_000690535.1 Cariama cristata
TTGTCATTAAAGGAGCTGCGGCAAGGCTCTGCTCTTGTACACACCCATAAAATATCATTTTAATTTCGTGAGGGGTTACACATGAGTGAAATAAGATTAATTTTTTCATTTTCAGTTTCTGGAAGGGGTCGGTTAATGATGGTGCTGTGTATTTATGTCCGGGCCATAAAAAGGAGGTCAATTAACTGCCGTGCCCAAAATGTGCTGTTGACTTGCACTTTCCCTGCCAGGAAACGCTGCAAAACCACTTTTCGATCGGTCACGTGTGTGGGGGGGGCTGCTGGGTGGGACCCAGTGGGACCATCTCCCACCAGGTC
>NW_009626417.1:335-659 GCF_000690535.1 Cariama cristata
TGGTCTTCGCTGGTAATGCCCCGGTACACCAGGAGGGGTTTTGGTTTGCATCCAAACTTTCCAGGACCGCATCGGTCCATCGGCCGCGGAGTAGGTTCCTGGGCAGTGGGGGGGTCATGTGGGGCTGCAGACCCAGGGATGGAGCACCCACTCCCCACAGCCTGCACCGGGGTGCCCACCCTGCTCCCTTCAGCCGGGACGGGGTGCCGTGGGCGCTGGCAGCCGTGCTCAGTGTGCAAAACCCAGGTCTTGCGATTAATCAAATACTAATTTGTTGTGGATGATAGAGGGGAGGGGCTGGGGGCGGCCCGCTGCGGGGGGGGC
>NW_009626417.1:707-1920 GCF_000690535.1 Cariama cristata
GAGGGAGCATCGAGGTTGTGATGGGGCAGTGTTGGGTCTCAGAGAAGGGGCATTGGGGCAGTATGGGGTTGGCGTTGGGGGGACATTGGGTTGGCATTGGGGGGGCATTGGGTAGGTATCAGGATGGCATTGGGACAGCGTTGGGGTCACATTGGGACAGTACCGGGGTGGCACGGGGGTTGTGTTGGGTGGCAGATGGGTGGCATTGGTGGTGTTGTGGTGGCATCTGGGTATCATAAGGGTGGCATCAGGGCAGCATTGGGGTGGCACTGGGGTAGCATCAGGATGGCATTGGGACAGCGTTGGGGTCACATTGGGGCAGTATCAGGGTGGCATGGGGGTTGCGTTGGGTGGCATTGGTGGTGCTGGGGTGGCATCTGGGTGACAGATCATAAGGGTGGCATCGGGGCAGTGTTGGGGTGGCACTGGGGTAGCATCAGGATGGCATTGGGACAGCGTTGGGGTCACATTGAGACAATAACAAGGTGGCATTGGGGTGGCACAGGGGTTGTGTTGGGTGGCGTATGGGTCGCAATTGGTGGTGTCGGGGTGACATCTGGATGGCAGATCATAAGGGTGGCATCGGGGCAGTAGTGGGGTGGCACAGGGACATCCTCCCGACGGCGATGCCGCCCTCCCCGTGCTCCTCCCGCCCGGCGCCGTTTGCCTTTGCCGTGCCGGTGGACGCGGTGGCACGGTGCGCGGCACTAATACCTCGTGGAGGAGACAAATGGGAAGTGACACGTGTGTGTGTAGACGGGTATTTGTGGTGACGCTTTGACTGCAGATAATAAAGTGCTCGCCCGGAGGTGATCCAATTCCGCAGCCGCCTCGGCAGAGCCGCGCGCCGTCGAGGGGGGAGAAGAAAGAAGAGGGGGGGGAAAAAAGAAAAAAAAGGCCCCGTCTGAAATGACATGTCAGCCTAAAAAGGGAACGTGTTAACGGATGAATATCTGGGGACGGCGAAGCCCGGCGCTTCCCTTTGTGCTTTGTCATGAATTTTGTTGTCTTTGCAGATTACGGCTCCTGCGCGGCTGCGGCGCGGGGTTTGCCACCTACGGTTATTCAGATGGATTTCTCCCGCTATTATTTCTCTACTTGGTTTTAATTTAAGCCTCCGAAGCCGGGGCGCGTTCGTCTCTCAGCTCCTCACGCCAAGGATGCTCTGCCAGAGGATGCTTTTGTCCTGGCTCCACGCCGGGGGCTGGAGCAT
>NW_009626418.1:0-2671 GCF_000690535.1 Cariama cristata
TGTTGAAGAGTTTTCCCTTTGTTGAGACATAAATTCTCTGCAAAGAAGAAAAGGATAAAAGTGTCAGAGACCGTGGAAGAAGAATACGCTCACTCCTGCAGTGATGGCTATGACACGTCAGTCCCAGGGAGGGAGCTGAAGGCATGGCAGTGCCCAGCCCCAAAACACCAAGCGGGCCGGGAGAGGGGCGAACTCAGCCATGGGCCGAAAGTCATCACTTTTTGAGAGGTGTGCTTTGGGAAATGGAAATTCCTCTCATCTCAAGTTTTATGGGCTCTTCTGCTCAGCTAGGAACCTCCTAATGAAAACCCCGATTTCATGACACAGAAGCACTCCAGGAACTGCAGCACGTGAGAAAACCAGTAAATAAATTCCTCGTGGCTTGCAAACGCCTCCTATGTGAAAGCACCCACTTGTGCTGGTGGCCCCGGGCACGGGAAAAAGCTGTGCTGCTGGACAGAAAGTCCCCCAGGCACCAAGAGCCCGGGCAAATCACGCTGCACTTCCTTCACCTCTGCCCATAAAATCCACCTTGTAAATTGGCCGTTTCCATCTGGTTTTTGGAAGGGGTAAGGACACCTGCTCTGCTTTTCCATCCCCTGGTTGCACAGAGCAAAGCACAGCAAACTTCGTCCCCCCCTGCGGAGATGGGCACAAGCGTTACACAAAGTTAACTGGGAAAAAATGAAACCTATTGGGCTGTGGCCCATCATCCCTGACAGCAGGTGCCCGGAGCGCTGTGGGAGCACCTAAAGTACTCCAGAAAGGAAGGCGTAAAGCTACACAGCAGCATCGATGGGCACAGACCTCTCTGACACTAACCTCTACAGTTTTTCTCACTCAGTGCTGCCCTCATCTCACAACAGCATTTAGGATGCTTTAAGCTAGATTATTGACCGCATATTTCATACTAAACAGTGCAATTAGCCAATGTTAGCTATACACACTTGACCACAGATGAGAGAAGTCATTTTGCACAAGGCCGTATTACAAACCCTCACCTTTGACAGGTCCATGACTTCTTCCTGCTAGTGGCTCTGAAGGAAAGAACAGAATATGGGTAGGGTTGCGAATGGAAGGGCAAGGAGTCACGAAATCCCATCCCCTTCCCCTCCCTCATGGACTGTCCCTCGTGGGCTCTGCCCCCTGCTCCGCAGCCCCTGCAAACCCCGGCCCCCTGTGCCTGCAGTCGGGCAGGGCAGGATGCGGCCGCGCTGCATCTCACCCAGCGAGAGCTGCCGGCACCTACCGTGCTGGAGCTGCCGTGGCTGAGCTTGTCGAAGCGAAACTTCAGGTTTGACCTTGGAGAGTTTCTGTTCTTTATATCTGCTGGAGGGAGGGGAAAAGCAAAGAAGAAAAATAATAATCTGTGAACAAAAATATTTGCTGAAGCTGTAGTGCTGACTGCCACCCAACAGCCAGGCACTTCAATAGACTGTCATGAGTGCTACCAATATTTAGTCTATCTTGGCTGAATGTTTGGCAAAATGTGTACATTAAATGTTTTTGATGGAACAAATTGAGGCTTAATTACATTTCACAGTCTTTCTACTGGAAATGTCACTGAAAAGGCTACAAGAAATGACTGATCTGTATAATGTATGGGTGGATTTCCATGTTCTTGGCAGGAAAAATAAAAAATAAACACTTCAAACATTAAAAGGGGCTGGTTTAGTAGTTCAGAAAATCACTAATGAAATAAGGAGGAGGACCTGTGGGGTGCTGAGGCACAAAAAGCCAGCCAGACTGCGCTCCGCAGCCCAGCTTGTCCCCCGCGTTGTTCCCAATTATGGAGCTGTTCAGGGTGGATTTGTGCCTCCCTGGCTGTTTCGCAAACAGCTCCTAAGTTCATAATGTGCATTTTCACTGGGATGGTGGTACCTTCCGGCAGGCGCTCTGCTGCAGGAGGAAATTAAAGCCGCGGTGATCTGCAGGCGAGGGGCGAGGGCTGCAGACATCCCCCAGCCCCGGCACCATCACGCCGTCACCGGTGCCGTCACCGCAGGATGCGCCGGCAAAGGGCTATTTCTGCCAATTTTACCCTGTTGAATTGCACCTCATTTTGCAAATCGTCCGACTGAAATGGATGGAGTCAGTGAGTGAGTTAGCAGCAGGGGTAATGGAGCTAAGACCAAGGGAAGCTCCTTGTTTATTAAGTAATTTGTGAGTCATGGCTCGGTCCTTGGCGACAGCGAGTTTCCACGACTACTGCACATGCCTGTCAGGGGAGAGGGAGGAAACAAAGCCACAGCAAAAGCCACCTCTGCGCTCTAATTTAGAAGGGAAACAAATTCCCCATGGAAATACAGAAATAAAGCACATGGGGCCATCTCTCCAGAACAGCCTCATCAGGATTGGGGTTTTGGGATGAGCGAGGGCTTGCCCTGCATCAAAAAAACCCCCGGGGGGGGGCCAGCCGCTGCTTTCCCCCATCACCTTTGGCAGCCGCCTGCAGCCTGGGCAAGGCTGGGGAGGGGGGCTCCTCCATCCCAGAGCCACAGACCCCATCCCGACCCACTGCTGAGGGAACCCAGGGGCTTCCAGGGCCTCCAGGAGCGAAGGCAGAGCTGGTGCCTCCCCCCAGCCCTCCTGCGACCCACCTGTGGGGCTCCTGCTCATGATCACGGGGGTGGCTGCGGCCCCCACGCTCGGGCTCTCGCTGCCGGGCGAG
>NW_009626418.1:2749-8564 GCF_000690535.1 Cariama cristata
AGTCTGTAGATGGCTGTCTTCCCTGCACGGGGAGAGACCGGGGCACGGCTTTCTCTTGTGCATCCAGCTTTTCTCCCCGTGCCCTGCTGATGTCCCACTGCATCCCCGCACATCAGAACCTCGCCACGTGCCCACTCGCGGGAGAGCTCGTCCTGACGGAGCATCCTCCCGGCCCTGCTGTGCCGAGCACTGCCTGGTGCACACCAAGGCTCACTGGGGTGTCCCACTGGGCACCCCGGGTCTCCTCCTCCCCGCACCCAGGGATGGGATTAAGCCCCTTGATCTCAGCAGGGAGGAGGCACCTGGACGGGCCGCAGGGCACCTCCCACACACAGAGACCACCCCAGGGTCCGGAGGCAGCAGGAAACCGAGGGGCATGCGGAGCTGCGGGGGCCCGAGCCCGAGCGCACCGCGGGGTGGGTTTGGTGCCTACCACGCTGTCGTACTCCTCCAGGGTCTCGCTCTCCCCCGCTGTGCTGCTGAAGCTGCTGGTGCTTGAGGAGGAACGGGAGATGTTCGACCTCCCATTCTCTTTCAGCTTAATAAATGGCCTAGGAAGAGAGGTGAAACTAAACGAAGGGCACATCGTTGTCACTCAGAAAGCTCTTACTCTCGGGGGGCTATAACAGCGGGGACAGACCCTCCTGCGCACCCCCGGAGCAAAGCAGCTGCTGTAGGGATGAACCTAGGGGAGTGCTTCTGTGAGTAACCATTTCCAAAAGCAGGGATGAAGGCGTTGGTCGGTGGGTGCCACCAGTGGAAACCCCTGGGTCAGGCTGACTCCCCGGTGGCAGCGAAGGACGGGCACCATGGGCCTCCCCAGCTCCTATGCCGTGAGGGTTTGGGCAACTTCTGTTGAATACTGCTCTTTGCTCTTCTTTAAAAAGCCGCTATTTTCAGACTATAAAGGAGCTGTGCTCATGAATCACCAGAATCTTTTTTTTCCTCCCTTAACATCAAACTTATTTATAGTAAAACCTGGAGATGGTTTTGTTTGACAAAGTCCCTGATGGTCTGTTGAGCTCTGGTCGGAGGAGGATGGGGCTCCTCCCGACTCACCTGTCTTTGTTGGGGCATATTTCAGGGGAGCTGGGGTTGGACGAGGTTTCAGATTTAATCTCTTGGGAAGAATGTCCCAAATCTGGTGTCTTCTGGGCTCCAGAAACACTGTCACTGCGGGCACAAAGAGACAGGTTGCACAAGTTATACAAGAGACTTAAAAATGGATGGTCAAATTATACTCCCTAACACCAGATACTAAACTGTAAGAGTAACAAGTGCTCTCTGGATACCACCACTTCAATTTGAAACAGAAGGAAGCGATCCAAGGCACAATTCCTCAAACACGGCAAAAGCAGCTCTCGTTGCTGGCTTGCATGAAGAGGGAAGGCTGCACCCCCAGCAAGGCTTCCAGCACTCACCAACAGCTTCTCTAACATTTAACACGCAAAGGGGTTTTTAACCTTAGTGACCAGGGCGATGTCAAACTTACCACCTTGCCCTGCTCTCCGCCTGGCTCTCGGACCCCGTGTGCAGGCGAGGGAACAGCCCCGAACGGCGCTTGATGGGGCTCCTGGACTGGTTCTTGGTGGCAGCTGCTGGTATGGGGGGCTGAAAGCACAGAACAGTCCACGTTGGAAAGCAAAGCTCCTTCCTAGAAGCTCATATGACTAAACATCCTACAAGGAATAATGCTGTCCACAATTTTCAGCCTGCACATCTAGAAAACATGTAAAGCCAGAATTTCTTTTATATCTCCTTTGTACTTTGGGGCTGAAAACCTGAGGAAGCTAATCTTCAGTTCTTCCACAAAACATGCCCAACTTGAACAAAGCACTCATCAAATCATGGTCTGCTCAAGTCTCCTCCTCGCCCTTACACTCGCTGTCAGTGCAGTGCAGTGCCCTGCCAGGCTGGGGAGGGAGGGACGGACAGAGGGACCGCAGGACGGAGGACACGCAGCCACACTCACCGAGAAGGTGGTCTTGGTCACCTCGCCGCTGTTGTGTGCGATGCCCCCACTGAGGCTGCCCGGGATGCCGCCGCCGTGGTGCTTCTTCTGGCTGCCCACCATCGTCTCCATGGAGTGGCTGCGCACCCGGATGGCTCTCTGCAGCCAGAGAGGACAGGGGACAGCAGGTCATCACCACCTTGCGGGGCGCCAACCCCAAACCCCCTCCCCAGCCCCAGTTCCCCCCCAGCCACATCAGAGAGCAACCTGCCTGGTCCTCCCCCCAAGAGCCGGCACACACCAACAACAATCCGACGGGTAACAGCAGCAGCCGTTGCATCACGTAGCCTGAGGATGAGCCGCCCTCGGGGAGCCCCACAGCCACGACGAGATCAGATTTTCCTCCCATTGCCACTGTGACGCCGGGTGCAAGGGCCGAGGACTGCAGCCATGGGACTGGGAGCAGCAGATGCGAGCCCTGGAATCCTGCCTCCTGCTCTCGCCGACCTCCCAAACCCCTTACAGCCGAGACGTAAGCCAGTGTTCGGGTGCACACACCCCGCCACGATTCTTCCTGGACTCGGAGAGGACAGGTCCCACACAGAGCCTCCTGCCCTGCCTGCACCTCTCCTGCATGCTGATGGACCCCTCCAACCTGCCCCAAAACACTCCCAGAGTTGGAGGCTTCACAGCTACACAGAAGTACTTCTGTTCTTCAGCACGCTTATGCTTGAAAAATACATTTAGCCCAAACCTCTGCTGCTGCTGGTTTGGCCCATCCATCTCCGTAAGAGACCCAGAGACGAGCTGCGCAGCATCGTCCCCATGGGCACCGCAACAGCGACCCCAGGGCAGCCGCACTCTCCCTGCTCCCTTTGGCTTTCATTTCTCTCAACCAAGCAGCCCCCTTCCTTCACTCTTCACATCAGCCACGGTCCCCTGGGCTCTGGACAGACATGCTCTCCTCCAGACTGCCCTTGCCTGAGCCGCATCACTGAGTCTGGGTGCAGCTTCCAGCTGAGAGCCCACCCGGCACGGCCTCTCCTGCTGCATCCCCGCTGCTGGATGCACCAAATCAACCACCACGACTGCCGCCGCACCAAACTCCTCCTGCAATCCAACCCCTCGGCCAAAGCGCCCGTGGCCTCCTCCTAGCCCAGGCTGAGGGCTGCATTTCCCCCACAGCCTTATGTACCTCGCTCGCTCGGCAAACCACAGCCTGTTCCCAGCTGCTCCAAAACATCTGTGTCCATTTTGGCACAGGCTGGTTTTTATGGGAGCAAGATGCCCAGTGCAAGGCCTTGTGCCCTTGTTCCCTCTGGCTGCCCTGGAGAACTGGAGCACCGCGGGATGCCCATGGCCAGGCGTGCCGAGGTGTGCCAAAGAGGCTCTGAGTCCCACCTGCCTCTGCGGCACAGCCCGGAGATGTGCCGCGCTGGGTCTGGACACGATGGGACTCGCAGCCCCCACGGAGCTCTCCCCATCCCCTGGGAAAGGACCGGAGGCCGGGCTCTGCAAAGGCTGGGGCACAAGCCGGGGAAGAGGACTGCTGTAACCTGTTTTGACTCAAACTGTTGCTAGCAGAGCTGTGCAGACCAGAGGCAGAGACCTCCTGCGGCTCCAAACACTCGTCTGGGTGCTTTAACAGGACCTGAGCTATTTTTAGTCTTCTCTCAGCTGTTGTCCCAAGCACTTACAAATATGACCATGAGATCATTTGAAAGTCTGGCATACGCTATGAAAAGCAGCAGTGAAATGCACAAGTTAAAAAAAAAAATAATCTATACCCATATTTTAATTACTGTAGTCACCATAGTAACGGGAGCCCAAACTGGACTGTGATGCCAGTGTGCCAATTACAGAAAGTTTCTCTTCGCAGCTATTCCCTTTGAATGGCTGCCGTGCTGTCCGCCACGCCACGGCTACCTCTCCTCCAGCCCCTTCAACCCCAGCTCAAGGTAAAGAGATTTTGGAGGAAACAAGGCATCAAGGGCCAGATTTCTAGAGGTGCCCGGCACTGCATCCATGGCGCGCAGGCACCGGTTTGCTGCTGGCCCCAGGGGTCACTGAGCCACAGGCAGACTGCACCGGGGTAAGTGGGAGCTGCAGCCCCCAGCTCTCACCGAACCCCAGCCCATGCCAGGGACCACGGCTGCCCCGACAGCCCCGCACTGTCCCCTCCTGCCCATCCAGTAACAAACACCAAGCGAGAGTCCATTAGTCCTGATTTATTAGGGTCAGCAATTCATACAAAATTTGACAGTGCTTGCAGATCAAGGTAACCGGTTGCTCGCTTTGCTGCCAGCAGCTCCGGCGGGTGCTCGCTGCCCGCAGGCAGGAAGGTTTCTGCCCAGGGCTGCCGAGGCTTCGGAGCAGGGAGGCGAAGGCACCCCCCTTGCTCGCTCAGAGCCCGGCAGAAAGGAGCTCCACTTCCCTCTGAGCCCCCGGTGCCCACGCCACACGGCCGGGAGGAAGGGGCTGCGGGCTGGGTCGCGGGTGCGAGGCACCGGGCAAAAAGAAACCGTGGGGATCAGGTCTCGCCCCCTCCCAGCCCTCTTATTTACCATTTCTTCTCTCCCCCGTTCACTCTGACAGTGTGCGGTGGAGGACATAAGCTAGCAGGCAGCCCAGCAGCGCGGTCCCGAGGCGGCCGGGCAAACGCAGCCCAGCCCGGACCACCGAACTCACCACCTGCCCCGGCACACCCTGCAACGCCAAGAGAGCAAGGTCCACTTTTTCATACACAAAAAGCATGCCAAAAAATGATTATTTAACATCATCATCTCAGACCCTGAAGTGAACGCTGTGATGTATGGCTGCACAGCATCTCAGTTTCTACGTGTCTCATACCCAAACAGGACACACCTGAGCCTCCACCCACCCCCACAGCGGGGCCCAGGGAGCTGCTCACCCCTCTGCCGCTGTCGGGTGCAGGATGAGGCGACTCATCCACCAGTGCCACTTTCTGTGTACTACAGGGAAAACCATGCCTAGAAGGCAGCTGCAGGAGCCATCTCAGTACAGCTGCAGCCAGGGCAGCTCCCCCTGCCCGGGACGGCGACGGCCACCCCGCATCAGCACCCCTCCTCGCCGCAGACGTAGCAGAGCCAACGCACCAGGAGCAGGGCGTTGCCTGGGGAGAGGCCTGGGAGGAGCTGCACCGGCCAAAGCACATCCACAGGCATCACCCACGCAGGGATGCGGTGCCCTGGCTTGGGGGCTCCACTGAACACCCACCCATGGGTGCAGCCTGGATTTACACGTGCCAGCCCTTCCCAGCTGCCTCCCCATTGCTGTCACAGGGCAGCCTCACCAGAGATGTCTGGCGATGGCTCATCCCCCCAGACTCAAGTGCTGTCCCTCCGTTTCAAGGGATGTCCCCCGCTGCCCAGCTGGTCACTGTCCCTACCTCCAACAGTTGCTCAGAGTTTCCTTCACATCATTTTATCTCTTTTTCTTCTCCTTCAACCCACTCTCCCATCTCTCCTCTTACACTCACTCAATCCCCCCGGCATACCCAGCACCATTTCCCCTCTCCACACCCAGCACCTCTTGTTGTGTCTCCTGTTTTAAGCACAATGACAACCACCTCCCACCTGCTTGCTGTGTCAGCCACCCCTGGGCGTCCAGCCCCCGATGACCATCCCACAGCCAGTGTGCCGCAGCAAACCCCAGCGGGGCAGCCAGCGTCCCGGGGACACGAGCAGGACGTGCCCTGCAGCAGCGGAGCCCGACTGCAGGCACAGCCCGTGCCAGGGTGCTGGCCCTGGACTGAGACCCTTCCAGAGACCTGGCAAATGCCACAGCACGCTGGCAGAAGAGGAGGGGCCCAGGAGGTGCCCCGATGGTGGCACTCACCAACCA
>NW_009626418.1:8701-8932 GCF_000690535.1 Cariama cristata
CTTTGCCAGCCCTTGGTGCATTTTAACCCTGCTGTCGGCAAGGCACAGGGGTTTACCTTGAAAGACTCCAGAAAGCCTCCGTGACCCCCGTTCTCCAGCTTGTCCTCCTCGGGCCCCAGCCCCAGCATGGTCTGCGTGTGCCCATGGAGCTCGTCGTGAAGGTTGTCCAACAAGGCGGCCCGCGTCCGGTCCTGGGGGAGCGAGAACAGGCTCAGCTGGGGGGCTGGAGGG
>NW_009626419.1:0-16780 GCF_000690535.1 Cariama cristata
AGCAACTATAAACATCAAGCGTTACCAGGTCTGAAACACCCGACACTGTCTGAAAAAAGTGTAGCTGTACTTTCAGAAAGTGCAGTTACTTAGAAAGGATTTGTTTGAAAGAAAAACTCCTGAAAGGAGAAACAGTCCTGTTTTAGTCAAACCAGGACACCAGGTCAATACAAAACAGACATTATTGCCATATAAGAGCTTTTTTTTCCTTTTTCCTCAGTGACCATCTCTGGACTTCTGGAACTTAGCAGGAAAACTTCCATTGGCATCAAAGTTTCAGGACATGAGTTACATTCTAATTTTCACTGTGCTTTGAGGACAGAAAATGGCTTCCTGAAAGTGGTGGATCTGTTAAAGGTGAAAAACCTCACTCTTACCAGTTGTAAAAGTAACAAGAATCTCACTATGATATAGCTTTCATTTTATCTGATGATCAGATTTATTTTTGTTAAACAACTGCTGAGTGAAATAGAAAGTTAAATTATTGCTTCATATTCATTTTTATTTCAGAGAAAAGGAAATAATGTATCACGTAAAACAAACTTTTAATAGAGACCTTTGAGAAACCATCCAAGCAGCTCCATCATTTTCCAAGTTTCAAATACCAGAGAACATCTGGGTGTTCTCTTCAATTAAAAAGCAGGCAAGAGCCAAAAAGGTTATAGAAGTTCTCTGCACCAGTTGCGTTTTCAAAAGCAGAAAAGAACAATTTTCTGATATTTCATGTCCCAGAAATGTTTACTATAGTAAGTCCCAATTTAGCACAAAATTATATTATCCATGCCAGAACTAACTTTTTACTCTGGCTTTTCCCTGTCTTCTTCCTTCCTTTCCCTTATAACCCTTCCTTGCACCAGCAAACTCCCTAGACACAAGGCATCAGATTATTTTGTAGACAATGATACTGCCTATTTGATAACTTTTCTAAAACAATTGGGCAGAAATTCTACTGATAGTCAAAGGTTTTGGTACTATTTATTAGGGAATATTCAAGTTCACAGAACATTGCCAGAGCTACAGACAATACTTTCAGACTGACAGCTTAAAAGTAGAAGAAACCCCCTCCATTATTTCAACAGCTTTCATTTGAAATATTGTTCAGTTGCTCACATACACAGCAGGAAATAAAGAAGGGAAAACAGGCTTTCAAAAACAAATATTAAAACTAAATGTCTGTAGACTTACAGCAGATAACAAATAAACCAAAAATACTAATGACCTTTGTTATAATTTACTAAACTATGACACAGCTGGAAACACTGAAGAAAAAACCCATAAGCAAACCTTGCAGTAAATACAAATTCTGCTTAGCAGGGTAAGAGAGAGGAATGCTCTGAAAACCCATTAAAATTCACAGTATGAAATGCTACAAAAAGTTAAAAGAGACGACATAATACAGTAGTCTAAAATCAGCATGTTATATGGGAAATTAATAGAGATCACATCAGCTGAATTTCTTTTCTAATGGGAAAACACATTCCATAAATACTATCAGAAATACTTAATGTACATAAATATTTTGATCTTAAGGTAGAAATCTTACCAAAAAGTACATCTAAGAATGTCAGAATAATTTTTTTTTTCTAAATCTGCAGGTTTTGTTGCTGGATTTTTTGGAGCTCCCATATAAATTCACTGAATTTCATCAAACATTTGACAGAATTGGACAAGTTATTGGACAATATGTTCAAATTATGGCAAATCCTTAAGAAAATTATAGTTTACTCTAGAAAATATTTCCAGGAAGGGACAAGAAGGTTAGGAATCGAATCCAAAGTTGGTTTTGAAATAAGGAAGCTTGTGACACCTACTTTTATTTCTAATAATTCTAAACTTAATTTTGGGCTTATGTTCTTAAATGTTTTCCTGTGTAATTCTAAATCTTGCAATGTGTATACTCATATATGTCTAGACAGAACTTCAGGGGAAAAGAATACAAGTACAACAGTGATCTAGTTCTGCATTTTCTGTCTCTCAGTGGATTCATAACGTTACAGAAGTCTTTAAACTTAAATTGTGTTTCCGCGACTCACCATGAGCAGAATACATCTGTGTCACACCACAGAGCTAGTCAAGTTAGTTTAGGTATCAGAAGTAATGTAGCCATATTAATTCCAGGATTAATGTGCTGCACTTAATTGTGAAGCAGAGTATCTCTGCAATACTATCCATTCTGTCCTATAGCCTTCAGTTATTGCTTTTAGGGTCCAGTACCTAGGCCAGACCTGGGGTTCAGCCTAGAGAAGGAAGAAAATTCTGCCTGAGAAATACTTTCCAACATTTGAAATTAAGGTGGTTGTTCCAGATTTATTCCCAAGATTTCCTGAGCAGAGCTGTATTTCCATGCAATGTGAGCACAGTAAATTCAGTGCCAGAACACACCAGACTAGCTGCTCAGCATACCTTGGACTTACTATGTGCATTCACAGTAGCTATTAGTCCAGGATACTTGGATGTTCAGCAGCTTGCTGCTACTAACCTGAAAACACACCCAAGAATCCTGCAGAAATGCCTGAAAGGATTGTTTATCTATTGGGTGTTAGACAGCGCATACACTAGCCAGTCGAGCTGGTGATAAGTAATACCTTATACATGAAAATACTGAAATGACAAGATTAAAATATGAAAGCTGCAAAAGAATTGGCATATAGTAGGCAGGAATTTTTCTTGTTCCTGCCATTGATTTTTATACTGAACAGAGAGAGAAAGAAAAGCTTTCTTAAAATTCTTTCTAGAGCAAGAAAGGGTAAATAGAAAGATAAATGAAATAAAATTTCCACTTATGTACCCAGTAACCCCCAAAGAGCTGTGGTGCTAAAAAACCCGATTACTTGCAAAAAAAGCCCCCCTCACAAGCCAGAGTCTTTTCTTGTCAAATGGGAGATTAATTCAAAGGCACAACTGGGAGAGGCAGAGGAGGACTGTAAATGCTAGATTAAATAAAGGGTTTAGACACCGAAAGATTACACAGTGCAGTGTCTAACTTTTAGGCACTCTCATAGGAGTACAAAAGCATGAGTTACAAGCTTCCTACTCAGGACGTCGGAAAAGTCGGAATGCCAGACCTTCAAAAACAAGCCTGAATACATCAGTCCCAGCTGGTCATAGGTTTCTGTCAGGCCATAAATCCCAACCCACTGCTATTTACTCCAGACTGATGACTACTTTTAAGTAATCATCTTCCACATAGTAGCTATACATTTTATATAAAGATTGGGACCAGAGTTCATTCTTCAAAAACATCACTGCATGCCAATGAATGTTCAAAATGAGAAATAAAAAATATACTGGATGTAGGTTGAAAACCACGGCACACACTGATGTATGCAGACAAAATGCATTCTGAAGCAGAAAAATAAAATGTATTTAGGGAAAAATGATGTTTTATGCATAATTTCATACGTAACTTCAAATAAAACTTCAAAATAAAAAACATCTCTAAAGTTAGACACAGCAAAGGAACAGAAGACTTCATCATAACCATGTGGACATTTGAGAGAGAGATTATGAGGATTCAAACACTTTCACTCCAGGGAAACACTGAAAGGAGAAATCTCTGCTTTCTGGATGATACAGAAGTTATGTGATGGTCTCACTATCTCTCCTGCTTCAGCAATACAGTAATATCAAAGTAAACAGCAAGCTCTTACTGAAACAGTTGGAGGCATCAGCCCTCCACAGACAATTCCAGCTACCAGATCATGGCCAGATGTAGTTGCCTACACCTGAACTCCGGATGCATTTTTGCCCACAGCAGTTATACAGACTGTAGGCTACTTCTGAAATGCCCAAGCCCACTTGTCATAAAACCACTCACATAAAACCTCACCCTCAGGGTGAGGTTTTAGCACACCACTGTACTTTACATTTCGGTTCAGATAGTCCATGGTATATTCAGTTTATACGTTCTTCATGTAGCCCTTCCAAGCCATCTGCTATTCAGAGCTTTATGATCCTACACTCACTTTGAACTCACAGCATCACGACTGATCAAGCTGTTGTACCTGCTACGGAGAGAGTTCCACAGCATCACGTGCGCTGGAGTTTAAGCATAATCTATAATGCAAAACCAGTAAAGTCTTTGGGAACTTGTTTTCTTTTCTAGTACTCATTGGGATTACCAAATAAATCTTTAAATGTTCCACCTGCTTTGAATGATGCTTTCAAATGTGTGTACCTATATGTATGTGTCTGTTTATTCATGTATATTTGTTTTTCTAAGCATATATAAACATATATATGTGAATATGTGTATATACATGTATATACTCCTACATTCTTATTCTTGAGGTGGATTTTCACTTTCAGCTTTACCTCTGATAGGGACAGACCATTAGTATAAATTGGCTTAGCTGAGCCAAAATTGAAAAGAGTAATGGGCTGATGACAACTGAAGACCTGGCCTTACATTCAGATTCTGAAGAT
Organism: Cariama cristata; assembly: GCF_000690535.1. NCBI lineage: Eukaryota > Metazoa > Chordata > Aves > Cariamiformes > Cariamidae > Cariama > Cariama cristata. The sequence goes on from NW_009626419.1 coordinate 4,426, forward strand.
GTCACATCAGTTCTTTCAGTAAAAGGCGGAATTGACCATCAAAGAAATTTTTATCTTCACTTGTTATGATTAACAACTAAGAGAGTAAGTACGTTTGCTCACCACATTACCTGTGTCACTGCAACGGTGGTTAAGGGGTACTAAGACCCTAGACCAGCCCTGACCTCCCCCTTTCAGAGGGTCTCAGTGGAAGCAGTTGGTCACTCGCTGGAACTGTCTTGGAACCAGACAGCATAAATCTTAGCAATACATTACTGAAGGCTTTCTCTCAAACTTATGTTTTCCAGTATATTCTGCTCTTGTTTACAATCTCTCAATAAATTCCTGTTCCAAGCAAGCTTGAATTACTGCTGGCTGAATTATGAAAGATAAATTAAGAATACTTGATTCAAATCAGTGAATCATTCTACATGGACAAATTGTTTCTATATTCTGTGAACAGTGTGGATAGAATAAAATTAATTTAATTCATTTGAAAGACATCAGAATTGAGAAACAATTTAGTGAATATTTGACCAAAATACCTTTTGTAAATATGCTATTATAAAATGTATCTAATTCTGTAACAGAATCCAAATACATCTCATTCTGTGAGGGTCATCCACTTCTTCTCCTATCAATATGTCAAACAATTTTCTGCGAAAGACTTCATTGTTTACTTCATATCAGTTTATTATTTTTCCATCATAATGGATTTTTCCTCTTCATATTAGTTCCACTTTTTTTGTTATAATAAATACCTTCTTCCTTGCTTTCCTCTGGTCTTTAAAGAAAATAAAGGAACAGTTTGCTCTTTAGAAGAACTCTCAACATTTTGATGACTATCTAAAAAGATCATTAGTAAAGACTTTTTTTTTAACCTTTAATAATCAATAGTATACTGGTTTGATTTTACTGACAGGTGTGTTTTGCAATGCTTTATCTCACTTTCTCTTATCAAAGTTTATAGCTATAAATTCTCAATAAGAAATAAAATGTGTTAATATTTAGGAGTGCTAAAAAAGGAAGAAAGGTAAGTACTACAAAATATAAGCAATGAGATACGGAGATACAGTTGAATTCTGAGTTTTTCTAAATTTCTTTTAGATATAACAGCAAACTGCTATTAAGATAGCTGTTAGTCTCTTATTGCATTTTCAGTACCATTAGGGGTTTAATATCTGGAGGTCTGGTGAGCGGAAGGCAGGGGCTGTGATTGTTCCAATTTTCTGTCATCCCATAGTTTTTCATTGTGTCACATTCTTAGTACTTATTTCACTCTTTTTTCCCCCCCACTAGAGAAACTGTATCCTGAAAATTTATCCCACTGTTAACGCAAAAAAATGACTGAAAAATCCTGTACTCAATTTTTTTCCCATTTCACTTTAACTCATTACCTGTTTTAATTCCATTTAAATTGCTGTCCTGAAATACAGTGCTTCTACTGCAATTCTTGAAACCATTCCTTCCTATGACATCTTTCAATAGCTAAAGATAACTTACCTACTATTTACTATGATCACTTCAGTTCTTTATGCAACTAGATATGTGAAAATGTGTAGATTTATGCTTATGTGTCTGATCTTTTTTTCTTTCTTTTTAGCAGAAAGAGAAAAGATTGCTTTCTTTATGTCTAATTTTAAAAACATTTTTATTTAGTGAAGCAAATATTTACGTTGTTTAAGGCCTCTACATGTATCTAATATATCTAATCATTAAAGCCCAATCCACAGAATTTCCCCTGTCAAACATATCATTTTTGTTATAATTGGTTACTGCTACAAATATTTCTTATAGCTTTTCTATCCTTCTCCATAGACTTTTACAATCTGTATAAATTATTCAACTTAGTTTGTCATATTTTCAGGGTTTTCCTAAATTTCCTATTGCACAAACACTTCTTACTGTAGTCCTAAAGGCAATCAGAATTTACGAGAAATATAGAGTTCTTGCTATTTGTTTAGTTTTACAATTAAGAAAAGTAAGAGAATAATTTGTTATAAATTGATCTATTATTTAACAAGAAAATGAAGGGAAAAAAGTTTAAAATATGGTTCAAGCTGAATAATAATTCAAATTCTAAAAAAAAGATAAAGAGGTTTTCTTAGTAGAATTCTATAATTGTGTCTTGTTTGTAAGGCCTCCTGACATGAAAATAAAAGTGGAATAGTAAGTAACTGATGACCGTTATAAAGACACAATTAATAAAATAACACAATATTCAATGTAACCTATTAAATCATTGTTGACCCAAAGGACAAATCATATTAATGGCAAAGGGGATGAAACAATACTTGGCTACATCTCCTAAAAGCAATCTAACCACACAGCTATATTTCTGGGGAGAGTAAGTTTTGTCTGTTTTTTAAAGTTTTTGAACAGATGCATCTGGAATAAAATTATTTCCTAGATATGTATTTAAGCTCAGTTTGAATCATTCCTTGGTTGAGTGAGGGGAAAGTCTGAATATTACTTTCTGTATACTGTGATAGCCCAATTTATTGCAGTACTTTTTAGAAGAGTTACAGGGTTAAAGAGTCAAAGGCTTTACAAGTTAATAAGAATTAAGGAAAGGGGGAAAATTAAAAAGGGAGCATCTGAAGAACCTTGACTCAAGTAGCATATATTTACCTCTATGGGTAGCAAAGGGAAAAAAATCATAGTTTTAGCAATATTATCATTGCTAACTGTAATACATACATCTCTGCTGAATTCAACAGAACTGTACTAACTTGCATCAGCTAATCAGTACATAATTTCTTCTTTTGCCGCGTGCAATGTACTTTACGAGCAGACCTGTTTGATCTGTGAATTGCTTGTTCTGTAGCATTTAGCTTTGAAACTGAATTTGTAGAGAGTGACTGGGGGCATTACTTGTTCCTTTCAGCTCGTCTTTTTTCCATCTGGCGGATAAAGACTCTAGACCTAGAAAGAAATGAGTGGTCAGCAAAGATTCTCAAAGAGAGAATGATAAAAAGGGTTTTTAGGGGAGGAGGGAGTCAGATTTTGGGGTTTTTTTTTGTGGTTTTTTTGTTTTTTTGTGTGTTTTTTGTGTTTTTTTAGTTTTATTTTGTTTTTTGTTTTTTGTTTTTTTTAACAAGTGCATTCACTGTTTCCAGTCCCAAGAGAAAACAATCTCAGTTCAATGGAATTTATACAGACTGCTGTATATGTAGGTCTCAGCTTCTTTATAATCCTCTGTTTTACAATTACAATGTAATTTGCAGTGCATATGTAACGTTTTATTTTGAAGAAGCTTTTCAGTGCATCCTTTTGACTGTCTGTTGTCACAAGCGTTTTGAGAAAAAAGATGTAGAGGTTAAACCAATGGGCCAACTGATTTTAATGTGCTGGTGTACAGGGAGCTGAAGGTAAGGACTTTATGGGCATACAATATCTGTTAGGGAGGAGTGAAGGTTTGTCAAGTAGAGACATTGAAGGCAAATGAAAAAGGCATTAAAAATTAGGTTTTTGCCTAGAACTGTGGCTTTAGAAGCCTTTTTGAAAGATACAGTTTCAGCATTATGAAAAGCAGCAGCAACAGCATTAAGTTTTTGCACGGCAACCGAATTGCCAGGAAAGCTGTACTGAAGCAGGTGTACAGAAGTGATACGAACCGTGCGTCCACTGGAAAAAGCAGTAACTAGTGTAGAAGTTCAGAGTATAATGCAAAACACCCAAGTTTTATTTCCTTGTCCCCGGTGATAACTTGCTCCAGATGCCGTGCAGCAAGTGTCTGGGAGTGGCTGTCGTTCACAAGAATTGCCGTAGTTATTTGCCTCTTTTGGAAGCCTCTTAATGGAAATAAGGGTGGCAAAGGCTAATCCTAAAACTAGGTTTAATCTCAGCTGACTTTACCTCCCTGTGGTACACCTCTGTTCCATATGGAATATATTCTGATTATCTAAATCTCTCTGTGGAAAGAGAGAAAGGTACCACTAAAATTGTCTTCTGGAAATCCCTCTGAGTTCTTGGCCTAAATTATGCTGGAAATGGCAGAAGGGAGAATACTTGAAGCACTAGAAAAAGCAAAAGTTTATTATGAACAAAAAAAAGAGGTTTTAAAATATCAACTATCCCACACTTTCAGTAGGCTCTACCAGGAATCAGATAGTATTTGCACAAGTGCAAACACTTAGAGCTCTGTTGGGCAATATGGAGATAAGAAATACACAGTGACAGAGGTCACTGAACAGGCATGATCTTTATTAAACAGAGCAACTCAGGCTGGAGATTTTCAGCCAGAGTTCACTGCATGATCTTTTGAGCACAAACTCTCCTGTGTAAGTAATATTGCAGTTTTCCAGAGATTAAAGTGCTCACTTAAGAGCTGTTTTCATTTGTGCGAAGAGCTGGGAAATTTTGAATGTGTATTTTTTTGCCTGACCCTATCTCCTGTACCTTTCTCCTCAGACCCCTGCAGTTCACACTGATATTTCACCTTGCTTTGGAGGACTGAGAAAGGCATTTTCCTGGCAGCTTTGCTTGCAAAGGTCTGGCAAAACACAAGTACTTTTTCTTTCCTTATTATTGCAAACAAAGGAAAAAAAAACTTGGTGAAAATTGTTGCATCAACTTTTATTGTCTCCTTGTTCATTATAGCTCTGCTCTCCTTCAGCCCTTCTGCAAATTCTAAGTGATCAAAAAACTTTACATTTAAAATGTAATCGGGTTTGCATTAAAATGTGAAAGAAGGCTAAGAGGAAGTATCTAATCAAAGTCTTCAACTACCTAATCAGTGGTCATAGAGAAGTCAAGACTAGGCTCTTCTCAGAAGTGCACACTGAAAGGACAAAAGACAGTAGACACAAGCTGGAATTTCCTTTTAGATATATGGAAAAAAATCCACGGTGACATTGGTCAGGCAGTGGAATAAGTTGCAAACGGCTCACTCAGAGAGGCTGACTCTTTGTAGAAATTCAATATTTGACCAGACAAGACCCTGAGTAACATCATTAAACTCTAAGGTATGCCTTTCTTTCAGTCAACACTACACCGTTTTTTCAGGTGTCCAGAGATCCCTATCAACCTAAATTATTCTTTAATTTTAAAACTAGCAAATCACCTCTATTGAAGAGAATTGTTGAAATTTTCAATGAGAATACCTGGTACACGAACATGATTTAATATTTCCTATTATAAAATGCAGTAATTTAACTAATTAGTAATTTAACTAATATAATATTAGTAATTTAACTAAAATAAAATGTAGTATTCTGTACACCTAAACTGCGTGCATTGTTGAATGAGCTTCCTATGTCTTTACAAATTTTTTTAAATCAGCATTGTGTTTAAGATTTGATATTTTCCCCTCACTACCCAGAATGGTGTTACTCCTGCAAATGGCGATTACAGTGCAGTACTATCAGATGTTTTCTGCAGACTCCTGCCTCCATCAGACATGTGTTTTAAATAAAAGTTACCATAGGTCCCACACCATATCTATTTTCTTTTCCTTAATTCTGTTGTAATAGTTATTCTATCCAAATTTTATCTCCCAGCAATAAATGTAAAACTTAATTTAAGCTATACCAATTAGATCTGGGTTTGTGATTTTATCTCCTAGTTATACATTTAATAGTTGATTTAAGCTACACAAATTGCTTTAGATCCTGGAGAAGGAGGGGGTGTGATCCTGATAAATCATACCGGGTTTCAGATGAAGTGCAAATGTGCTTGGTTAGCAGTTGCTGTTATTCGGGTTCCCTATGGTTTTCTTTACACTAGTAATTGAGCAAATTGCGGGTCCAGTCCTATAAACCCTCAGCACATGGAACTTCTGTTTCCAATAGAAACTCCGGTTGCGAGGGGTTTGCTCCTAATCCTGGGGCCAGCCAAAGCCGAGAGGTCAGGAATGGAGGGGAGAGGCACCACACAGCAGCTCTGTCCCCAGAGCAGATTGAAGAGGGTGACCACTCTTTCACGGCTTCTTTTTTACCCTTTTTCTCCTTGCCTTGGCGAGGAAGCAGATGCGAGAGTAAATAATTCTACTCCTCCTTACTCTCCCCGTTGTGCTGTTTGTCTTGCTTCTCCAGCTAATATGTGGATGACCTTGGCTTGATCTTACCTCTGCTGACTTCTCTGTCAGAAGATTAGTAGCATTCCCACTCCTGACTGCAATCACAACATGAACAGGGAAATCCCGGAGGTTTGAAGAAAAGTACCTCTTAACAGGACTGAGTGCTATGTTTCTGAAACAGCTTTGAAGAAATCCGCTTTGGAAATGAAGTTTAGGTGTCTGGCAGGTAGGACAGTACCTTTCAGGTTGTCTGAATGCCTCGCTCTGCTCGTGCTACCTTATCATCTGCTCACAAACCTGCTCCTCACACTGAGGGATCATTTCAGGGCAAGTCCATGAGATACCTTTCTAGACTAAGGTATAGCTTATCCCTTCATTCACATACATTTTAGTAGAAACGTATCTTTCCACCAATGGGTTAACCTAAGCACAGATAGTACAAAGGATTCACTCAGTTATGCACTTTGGGATTCTTGTTGTATAGAGGGAGTCCTAATGCAGTTTTAACTGGAATGCCAAAAGTGATCTCAAGGCAGCTGTATACTTTGATACCAAAACTGGATTAAACGGTTGTAAGATGTTGGTCATATCAGGTGGTCATCTCCTAGGTACCTCCATAGTGCAAAGCTAGAGGAAGAGCTTGTACACTGAGAATGCAGCAACTTGCATGTAATGGTTGTCTACCAAGAGAGCTGGTGTAAAAAAAGACTTTTTGCAGGAAGGATTCTAAGATGGAAGTCAGCAACCTGCACCCCAAGGAAAACTCTATTGGGAAAGCTTTGCCAGAATTGGTTCTGGAGGGTCTGAGGACTTCTTTAAGGAAGTTAATTGGAAAAGAGCCTGGAGAACTAGCTAACAAACCCAGATTCTTTTTAAAATGCAATGCTGTTTGGAAACTAAGTATCATAAAAACCCAAGATACAGGTACTGAGCTAATTCAGAAAAAGGATTTATAAGAGTATAAAAATTACCAGACTTTCTCTCTGCTCAGTTTTTATCTCCAACTTAAACAAAACAAAACAAAAAACCAAAAAAACAAACTGAAAAAGCAAGTCCCACAGCCAAACGCAATCAAGAAAACTGCAAGCTGCATTCTTACTCATAAACTTTATTCTGCAAGTTCACTTGTGGGTACATATGGCATTCCTTATATTTTTTTATTTCTCCCTTGAAAATACGCCAGTTAAGATGGGCTCACTCTACGTAAAACAGCTCATTGGGCATAGTCCTTCTGTATGCACACACTGATCCACAAGTTTAGTGATACTGTGTAAAGTAGAGGTGGCCGTTCTCATATGCTGCAGATACCTACAAATGTTGGCAACCAGCATTTCCATTTCATAGTTAAATTATAGCTAGTTGCCTCCTTGTGAAAATTGCAGATCTCTGAATTTTCTTCCATAAAGTCTATATTTAATAGTGTAGTTTCATGGAATGATGTGGTAACCAGTATCTTTAAAATAATACAGGGCACTCACAACCTGTTAATAATGTATTTTAAGAAACAGTACAGTTGGCTATATAATGATAAACCTCTGCAGCACCTACTATCATTTGCTTTGCCCTTCTTCCTACACTGAATTCATGATACTTATGAGCACTGCATATATTATTATCCCTTAGAGTAGTATTCTTCTGAATTTTTCTTTTTTTTTTCTCCCAGGAGATACGACATTGCAGAAATGACCCTCTCTGCTGTTACTCAGAATCCTCTTGCAAGTTCTTGTGCCAAATATGTGAACAGGAATGTCAGTGTGAGCAAAGATCTATGGATCATGGTACACATAGAGATCGTGCAGCTAATTTTGAGACTATTTATCCTTTCTTTCTATAGTTTGCATATGGCTGCAGGTAAATAGACCAGGATTTGCAAGAATGTCTGTACTAATGTCTTTCTTTTGCTTTGAAAACATTTCCCCTCAATGTTTCTGGTAAAGAAGTAGAAGAGAGTGGGAGAAGAATCACTTTTGTCTATTTTGAGATGTAAAGTTTAGTCTCGTGTCACAAATAAATACTAAAACAGATGGCCATTTCGTCACAGGACTATAGATATTTTTGTATACACACCACCCCCCCCCAAGCACACAAGATTACTAACAAAGTATTTCTAATTTTAAGTACTAAAACTGTGAATTCCCAGGAAGCTTGGACTTACTGCAGTAACTGAAATCCTTTAGTTATCCCTCAGCTCCCTTTGGTCTGGGAAAAGCACGGGATGAAAACACAGGAGAGAGATGTGTTGGTCAAAAATGCACCAGGGGACATCACAGTAAGGAGTTACAGCTAATATTTGCCTTTGTAATGAGTGTACTCTATAATCTTTTAAACAAAGAATTTTTTCCTCTTTCATTAAATTTTGCAAAAATGAGGTCTGTTCTCACATTCTTGACATCAGTAGGATTTTCCCATCGCTACTACCAAGAACAAAATCCATCCAAAGTGAATACTCACCTGGATATTTACTGATCTGAACCTAGTAGAAACTTATGATGTGTAAAATATCCTTTTTCTGGAACTGTGCCTACATACAGTAAGAGCCTCACTGAAATAAGTACAAACTGGGCAGAAAAAATTACTTCAGAAAGATAATTTCCTATATTCTGCCTGGACTATTAAAGGCTTAAGAACTCAGCACCAAGTAGATTCTTATTTTGACTGCTGATCTATAAATAGAAACAGAAAATGAAAATTCGGTTCACTAGTTAACTCGGGTATTTTTTATGTATGATGCTGAACAGTCTGGTGAATGGACAGGCCCTGCAGGAGATTAGATACATGACCAACAAATCTTGCAGAAGCAGCCAAGGGAACTAAGCAAACAAGGCAGAGATGAGAAAGGCCAAGGAAGCTAAAAGATTATGTTGGGATATTGAAGTGACATAATGAGAGCATCTCAAATAAGAGCAAAATAAATTACTGAAAGACATTATGAGAATGCAAAAATGATCTTATATAACCATTAGGTTAAAAAAAAAAACAAACCATGATCAATTTTGAATGCATTAAATTATTTTACTTAAGAAATTATTTAAGAAGTTCAATTATTTTACTTAAAAAAACAGCCCAAGCCAAAACATGAAATATAGGCTCACTTATTCTTAAATTACAGAAAAACCTTATTTGTGGTGACTTATGATCTATGACAACTCATGACTTATGACATAATTCATAAAATACCATATTTCAGTACAAGACAGTGCTCTTTACTAGATAATAATGAACTAAATAAGGAAGTAAATACAATCTATTTAGGCATGACAGATTACCAGGGAGAAGGTAAAAGGGAAAAGACAGGAAGAAGACAGGAAGATTTTATGACACAATTTTATGACACAATTTTTTTCACCTATTCTTGAACTTTATATCCAGCAGATTTAAAGAATCCAAATGTTTTGGTGTAAACCAATGGTGCAATATGACACTTGGTTTGCATTCTGTCATACTTCATTGAGCTTCCCCTCAAAACTTCTTGCAAAGAAGTAAGAATTTGGTATCACAAGAAGCATATATCCTTGCAAGGGAGTTTAGGTAAGAATAAATATCTTGTATTGGTTCAAAGGCTGAAGAAGCCATTCATTTCAAATACAGGAGCTGCTGACCTGATACCTAGTTTTATCCTGAAATTTAATTTTTTCTGTTAATTAATTTCCATTAGTAGACTCTACTCAATGAATTTTTGGAAATGCCTTTGTGCAACAAACTATTTCAGATAATTGGCACTCTGACAGGCTGCTAACACTCTCTGTAATAAATGCTGTATAGGCAAATAAGCTGCAAAATTTCATAGCTGTCAGCAGCCAGTGGTTTTACAAATATTTGTGTGCATGATTAGAAGAAAATAATTACTTACTGAGCTGTCCATTTTATAAATCTGTCCAGCTGATCACAATTCAGTTTTGTAGTCATCATTATTATTTTTTAAATACGCCAAAATTCCAGACCAGAACAAAACAAAAAGGTATTTTAACAAATTGTTGAGCAATAATGTTCCTTTTCAGTTCAAAAATGTACTTTTTTTAAGAGAGAATATTTGCGTGCCTGTATACTGGCATGCAGTACGAACTACCTAAAAGCCTCATCTTTAATTGATTTTGACTCTGAATGAGGCAGAACAAAGTCTAGAACAAAGTACTTCCTGGACCAGCCTGTGTCTCAGACCTGGTCATCTATGGCTGTGAAGGGATGAAGAGTTCAGATTTAGATGTTTAACTTCTAACAGATGGATCCCCTAATTTTCTCTTTTTTTCCTCTTCTTCTGAATGCAGATGTGTGAGAGTTTGTATTTTTGTATATATGTGTTCTTAGTAACAGTTTTTATATAGTCAGCCTCATGGAGAGACCAGTCCTCTGGTTTATTATGCATTCAGGAAGGTGAAAGATGGAATTTATGCCTAAAAATATTCTCATAAGGCAGCCATATTCAACATTAGCCCAATGACTATTTGTGCACAAGCTAAAAGAAAATGTGTATGTTACTCGTACTACTTTGTTAGACAAACTGAATCAAGGTAGATCTCTGACCACTTTTATGGACAAAGACCATTACTAAGTATCTCAGAAACTCAGTTTGTCAGCTGTGGGAGATGAGTAGGAAGAAAGTATGAATATATTCCAAATTTACAAATTAGTGTAAGGTTCATCTGATCTTACATTTTTAAAGGGTTCAGTTTGTAAAGAAAGCATCTATAACACCCTTTAGCACCTCTCACTTGGTGATCCATGATCAAAATTAGAAATAGCTGTGCAAAGTACAAATCCTTCCAGACAAACATGAATACTTTGTTTTGATAAAGTGACAAAACCAGTTGATGAGGGGAATGAAGTAGATTTGATATACCTAGCATTTATTAAAGCATTTGATATAGTGTCAAATGGAATTCTACTCACAAAATTAATTCAAATTGGCATGGATATGAACACTGTCACACAGAATGAAAACTTGCTGAAGGACTGCAAACAGTGCACTGATAAATGGCAATATATTCAGCTGAGTTTACAGCATGTAAATGAAATTCGGAGATAATACCAAATTCATTTGGGAGGTGTTATGAAAAAATCTAGGAAAGAAACTGAGAATTAGTAATATGCACATAAAATATCACAGTTCCATAAATTTTAAGACCAGCAGGAACTATAATGGTCATCTAGTCTGACCTCCTGCATGACAGAGACCACAGAATTTGAACAAGTAATTTCAGTATAACTTCAGGATGAGCAAGGCCCTCTATTTGAGAAATAAATCTATTGGCAATTTTAAAACTTCACATTTTAGAGAATTTATCCTGACACTACATACATTGTTTCAATGGATAATTATCTTTACCATTACTAAAAAAATTGCACCTTATATGAGATTCAGAACAGAGAAGCTGCAACTGAATACATTTGAGAATATATAGCCTATAGCAAAGGTACTAAATAAAAAGAAAATATTGTAAAACACTAAAATGAAAAAGCCCTTGGGATACTGAATAGCATCTTCAGTTGGAATTTGGCCTTTCCGGTGACCACAGTGAATTGTGACAAGGGCACTTTGAGCTGCAGAGACAAGAAGTCATAGACCAAATGTATGATCTCATTTGTGATGGATAGTTTTGTTGCAGTCACCATTTGAATTCAAATTTAGGTGCTTTGGAACCAGGTGCACCTATGTTGCCGTTTTAGACCGCACAGGAGTGTGCTTTGAAAGTAATCTCTCTGTCATCCCCACTTAATTCTCTTTGGTTTGCATAGCAGAGAAATACCAGAACACACAACACGGTTCCTTTCACGTAACTCTGGACAGGAAGATGGATTCAAACCCAACAGTTTTGAGTCTGCATAACCACAGTAATTCTGAAGTTATGCTTTAGAACAAATCCAGTGTGAACATCAGGTCCTCAACATCAACGGCTTTGCTGTACAGGTTAATTCCTGTTGTGCCACTCCACCAGCTAGTGCAGAGGTTACTGCAGAAATACTGACTCTTGGCCAGAGTTTCAAAAAAAAACCAGGTTTGGGGATTAAGCAGTGATTCATTCACTTGAGCATTACACACATAATTAGCTTTTCAGCTTGTGAAAGAGGGGATATTGCCATGTGAAGCCTTTGGAGGCTATGTACACCAACAACAGAGCAAGAATTACTTCAAGTGGTGTCAGTGATATAAGATGGCAAGAATGAAAATTCAGGAGGGATATTTTGTTTGCATGTCTGTATAAACTTTCTGACAATGAGGTGTGATTACATTGTCAAAATGACTGCTAAGAAAAGTGTGGAGGCCAAAGCGTGTAGGACACTTAAAACTCGTCTGGACAAAGACACTGTAGGAAGCAATACTTCAGTGTCACTGTCACCGTCTGAGGCCGGGCCGGCGCT
>NW_009626420.1:0-10305 GCF_000690535.1 Cariama cristata
ATGATTCTATGATTCTATGATTCAACTCCGGCTGTTGCCCAGGAAAATAGTGTGTGGGGCAAGGTTGAGAGCAAGATACTCCAGGTAGGTTATGGCTGAAGGTCATCTCTGGCTGTGTGTCTTCCTCACGTTGGCCTGAGGCAGGAACACCAAATAGAGTGGAGTTCAGTTGCTGCTTTTTCGTAACAAGACTGTCATCCACTCTGCACTCATATGTTCAGGCAAAACTCAGTGAGACCTGTGACACCAGCACAAAAGTTGTGGTCTGCAGTCGTGGTGGATTTAACGAGAAGACATTCTAATGAACTTTCAACCTAAGTTCTTAATTCTGACTCTGGATGTACTTTAGATATGTTTATTCTTTCTTTTTTCAGTTCCCGCTGTGTGATGGCTCTCACACAAAGCACAACGAGGAAACTGGTGACAACGTGGGGCCTCTGATCATCAAGAGGAAGGAGGCATAGAGTGGACAGCAGAAGCTTCAAAATGAATGTCTGACGAATCCTCTGCTCACTTGTAATTGGGGGAAAAAACCACAAATTCTTTGTCGTGTCACTGAAGACTTTCCAGTGTAGCACATACATCAGGCTTCAGCATGTGTATTTTCTCTGGTGCTTGTCTTGTTTTAATCACTACAATGCGTAATTTACTAAATAGTCATGGTTTAAATTTTTTGTCCTGTAAAGTGTGTGTGTACCCTGTCATTGAGTATGAAACTGACGCAGAGAATGTACCTCATCAGAAAATAGGTATTAATTTATTTTCAAATACATGTGTACTACTCTGAGGCTGTTCAGTAGAATGTGTGTTCAAAAGGTAGATCCTAAAATCCTGGAGTGGTTCTCAAGTCACAGGTCTGGATAGATTTCTATGTATAAGGCAGCAGCAGGAAAGAAATCATGGTGCCAAAATGCAGCTTAACCTCTGATTATGTTGCATTTTCTGCAGGTGTCACATTTGGCCTATTACACTACTGTTCTGTGTGGCTTCCGTAAAAGAAGGAATTCAAAATTGCTAACTATGAGCATACAACATAAAAGGGTTATAGCAAGGTGGGGCTAAAGGGCAACTTTAGCTTTGATTTTACAGCAGTGTTGAAACTTGACTCTACTACCGTATGGTATCGAGAACATACTACTGGAACTGCAGACTTGTATTAGAGTAGGATTAGGAAGATGGTCTCTGTGAGAGCTTTCTTAATAGACAAGTGGAATGATACGAAGTGCTCAGAGAGTGATGGGCAGGGGGTGGCAGGGTTGTCTTTGCTGCTAGAAAGCCTTAGTTTCACTCGCAGTCTCTAGCAGTGAAGCTAACTTCCTCAGACGACAGGACACTTCGGTGGGGGAGGTTATGCCAGTTTATTCCAGAAGCTAAAGTAAAAACTAAAACCCCACCCATCATTAACTGTCTGCTTCATCATTGCTCTGGCTGGTTCCAGAGGACTCTTCCCGCTGCGGAGGGAGGAGGCACACCTTTCTTACTAAGTGGCCTTAGGCTCTATGTGTCTTAAATAACTCCTGCCTCCCTGGGCTAACTGTTAACGTGGTTCAGCTAATTTTACCAAAAGAACTGAGGTGGACAAAGAAAGGCTTTGGTGACAGCTAGAAACAAGGGGGAAAGGAAGGATGAGACGAGGAAAGCTCTTACCCTCCTTTCATATGGGACTTGTCTGCCTCATCTGACATGGTTGCGTTAATGGCTATCATGTTGGTTTCCTCAAATTAAATAGCTTCGATTTACTAACATGCAAATGACTACAAAGCAAAACCCAAAGACTGAGGTGGCAGAGGGCAGTTTTGTATTAAACGTGATCCATTAGCGTAATTGCAGCCTGTGTAAGATTGAGCTCTTGTTGTCCTGGGACAGAGAGACTACCTCAGAGCTAGAAGAAAGGCCTTTTCAAGAAGCTGACATTTTAACCTGGACCCTTAAGGATGCAGTAGAGGTTTTCTTTTTTTTTTAAGGGTCTGGTTGGTACGACTGGTTAAGATTGAAGAAAATGTTTTGCATATTCTCGATGTGAGCCTTTCAGAGGCTGAGGTCTTAGCTGACTGGTCTGAACTTTGGCAGAAGGCACCAAAAGTAGAGAAGGTGGCACAGAGGTGGAGAAAGAGGGTTTGCAGGGGGAGTGCTATAGTAGGGACAACTGCTGTCTGTGAGAGACCTCTACTTGTAAGAAGTTGCAGTCAAATACATTTCGTTTCTATCTTTTGTTTCCTGTCTTGACTGTAAAGGTACTTGATATTTTTTACTTGGCTGAGTACTGATGCATATGGAAAGTTGTTTTAACCTTAAATTATCAAATACACTGCTTTTATCCAAAACAAAGTTATTTCTGTATTGTTAGAATATGACACTGGATATTTCTGTATCTTTGTCAAATACACATTTGAGCTCATATTAATCTTGAGGTTGTAACGTCTGTGTTATCTCATGGGTGTGCTGTTTCTTTCAAGGGAGAGTTACACTGTGAGTAGTGCTGTACACCAACGCTGCTGCAATCATAAACCTGTGTCTGGGTTGAGTTGTCCTTCTGAGATTTCTTTTCCTGTTAGCAGCAAAGCCTGGCTGCTTTTGACGGAATAAAAGTTCATTGAAAACTGCATTAATGTTCTGAGAGATGAAGTCCTGAAGTTTCAGGTGAGTCTCCAGAGTCATAAAACTGTTTCCTGGAGTTTGGGCGTCAGGGAAGTGGGCTCCATGAGAAGTTTTTGTTCCTGGGAATCAAAGATGCAGAAGCAGAGTCTTTGATTTACATCCCGGTGAGTCTGTTTTGGAGAAGTGTCACATTTCTGAGCGTTGACACGAAGTGATTAAATCTTATTTTGATGTACGTACAATTTTCTGTACGGTACCTAAAAGTTCCTGTTACTTATGTATGTGAGCTGTTTGAATGTGATAATGAATAATCCCTGAATTTGAGTGAACAGACTTGCCAGCAGTCTTGATGAGCATCACAGAGAACGCTTCATTTTCTTTCCTTAGTACCATAATAGGTTATCATGTTCTTCTGATGATCTGAGTGTTTGCCTGCTCCAATGTTTTCTGAAATCTCTGGTTTTTACTGCTTTCCTCAAATAATCTCTAGAATATGAAGTGCATTGGTTAGATTCTTTTCCCAAATTTGAACCATAAATAAATTCTTCTGCAAATGTGCAATTTTCACCTCACATTGAACCTCTTACATGAAAATGTGGTACAAATCCTTTATATTAAGGCGGTGAAGGATTCCTGTCCAGAGTAAAACTGTATTTCTGTTCTACATTATTATTTTTCAACATGTAAGTGTCCATTAGGAAGGTGAACAAATTAAAGTACTGATTCTGCGGTAATTGAGTGTGACTACTCAAAATAGTCTGGAAATTCTAGAATCAGCATTCTTGAAGAGGAGACGACTGTAAGTTACAGGTATTTTCTGCACATTTAATTCAAGCGCCGTTAATCTCGTGGACAATTTCAAAAGGTGGAGGCCAGCATTGCAATCACACACTGGGCCACCAGGAGGAAACAAATGCTGTGCAATGGGTACTCCTTGATGTGGGCAATGCTGGTTTTAATGTTTTTGGTTTTTTTATATGCATATATTGATGTATATTTTTTTTCAGCAGCATTGCTGTCTGTCAGAGCCTAGGCACCTGGAAGTGACGCATAAACATGTTTGGGACTAAGCAGCTTCTCATGCACTTTGAATCTAGGAGTTGTATCGCCAGTTCCCCGACAGCCAGCTGCAGAGCTGACCACAGGCCCTACTAAAATTTTCACTGTATTGTTGCAGTTTGGACCTTGTCTTGGTGGTGTTGGGGTCTGTAAAATTTATTTTGCACAGTTGCACAGCAGTTGGACTAGGATTTTCTTTTCGGTGTAATACAGCTAGATAAAGACATGGGAAACTGAGTCACTGCTGTATCACAGTTGCTCACTCCAATAAAGGAAGACCATTTTATAATAGCAGGAAGGATAAGAATGTAGGCGTGAAACTAAACATTGGTATTGCAAAGAAACCTTCCTGTCAGCTGGCTTCTCTTCAGCCATCCTGAACTTGGAAATCTCTTACTAAATTTGGCTTCTGTTTCAGCTCCTGAAGCTTCAAGGCTGACAACCCCCTCCCGGCTGGATTAGGCAGAAGAGCACGATCTCCCCATAGCGCGCGGGTAGAGAGAGGATGCCCTCGGCATCTCTATTTCAGTCTGGTCAGAGCATTTCACGTGGACCTGCCGAGAAGACCAAATGCCTTTTCTGTTGTCATTGGTAGACATTAAACCCAGCAGTGTCAGATACCCATTTCTCCACGTTCTTTCTGCACCCAGGCTTGTTCTGCCCTGGTTTTCCTGCGCTGATGAGTGGCTGCTCTGCACCGGGAGGAGAATGATCATTTTTCTCGAGCCATCATTAATTTGGGATGGATACCAGGGGCTGCTGCTTGAAGCTCTCTGCTGCTTGTTTTCTACCATAGCGGTGGTGTAGCTGCGCTGCCTGCAGTGCATACTCTTGTTTTCCTGGTGGAATGATTTCCAGGCTGCCTAATGCTGAGGCTAGTACAGAGAGGAGCTGAATAAAAACTAAATAACATAAAAATAAATAAATCAAATGTGTGGAGAGCAACAAGAAGGGGAAAAAGAAGAAATAAAGTGGCAGATGGGAGGAGAGCATAAGCTAGAAGAGGAGATTTAATCCCATGTAACATTGCTAGGTGGTAGCAAAAAGGGATAAATCAAATTACAGAAAATGATGTGTTGCATTTCATTATACCTCTTAATAGAGTGAAGCGTAAGATGTACAAAGCGGCTGTCCATTAGCTTCTGGGACGAACCTGTTGTATTAGCCAAAAACTTACTCCTTAGAGCCGAAGGGGTTATGTGCCTCAGGCAGCCATCTGTTACGCTGGTTTTTCTTCCGGAACTGTTTGTGAAATCCTGCAGTACTGGACAGAAAGCAACGTACACTCATGCCATGGGTCCCCTGTTAGCAGCCTAATGTTCCCCCACACCCACCTTTGTAAACTGTTTAATTAGATGTGCAATTATAATAATTAGAAGAAGTATTTACGGGTACGTTCCCTGAAGTCAGTAAAATCACAGTAGGTTTACGTGATTGTAGCAAAGCAAAATTCAGTCCACCTTTCTCATTTGCGGCTTGGACTGTTAAGAAAGGATTTATTCGGATTCTCAAGCAACTTCTGTTTTCTTTGACACATAGATGTTGCATATGTCTCACATAAGCACCGAGAGATTGTTTCTCTTGTTATTTTTTTCCTAGCTGAAGACTGAACCAACCCTCCTCTCTGATTTGACATTGCACTGCCCTCAATCGGCTCTGCTCCGCATCCTTTTTGTTATGCAGACTGCAGTTTTCTTTAGGTGTTTTTGAATGCATGGCACATTTATATAAAAAAAAAAGTGCCTTCTGCTCTCCAGGAGAAGCCTGTGCCAAAAACAGGAGCTTCCTGAACGTGCCAGAAATTATAGCTTTAATGTGTGAAGCATTCAAAATTCAGCATACTGCAAGGATCTGCTCGGTAGCTGGAATATTTGTACCGTTCAGTCAACTCAGCTGCCAACAGAAAGGCAGCAAAACGAATGATAAGGTCACTGACTGCGTAACTTTTCTCAAATACTTTTCTGCAGCTGGCAAATATCACCATACATGGATAAGACGTGGTCAAGACGCACTGTCTGTTCACTGCTGGGACTCTTGCTCGAGACTCGGGCACCAAAACAATGGCCAGAACAGACTTTCACTTCAGTAATTATTAAATTTGTTGCTCTTTTCAAACAGTGTGATCTTGCCCTTTCAATCTCATTCTTGGCTCCAACATCTGCGCAGGTTAAATTACTTTTTAAGAGTTGAAATTCTGTTGCTTTGCAGATAAATTTTGGCAGTAGAATACTGTCTAATAGATGAGACTTTTTTTTTAACGCCAGTTGGCAGTGGGTTTAGTCAATAAATAGGTGTTTCATTTTACTGCAGGTGGAGGCAATGTAAGTAACCTCTAGGGAGAGACAAAGAGGCATTTTAAGTAAGCCTCTTGGCATGTTAATCATCTTAAATCAAGTACCGGGGTTATCCTAAACCATTAGGATGTGACTGGTAAAATGCCATCGTGCATTTGTAAACCCTGAGCAACCCTCTGATAGAGATACAACACTGTACTTGGAAAATCCTTGTTTAGAAGGACAAAGGGAGTAACCTTGACCTACCTGTAAGCCGTGAGATCAGGAGATGGTACTAAAGACTTTGATGCCCCTGTGAAACAGGGGCAAAGATGCACAACTTCTTCCTCAAGGATGTCAAAGCACATAAATCTCTCATTGCCATTTTCTAGGGCTGGAGGCAGCTAAAACATGTTTCATCTATTCAGACTCTCCACAAATCATGGTTGAATTCCATCTTCTGCACCGATTAATTAACGGTATGTTCCTATTCTCCGTGAGAGACCAGGCATAGAAGCTGGACTCAATACGTGTCACGCTGAGGCTACACATAGCAGCAAAATGACGCCTTTTGTCTTTTTCTCAACACTCTTCCTGATGTTGCCCAACATTTTGTTGGCTTTTTTTAGCTGCAGACGCACACCACGCTGATGATCTCAGACAACTGTCAACAGTGACTTCAGGATCTCTTTCCTGGGCCGTGACAGCCAGTTCCAGGATCGGCATCAAAGAGCTTTGGTTTGGATTATTTTCCTCTACGTGCGTTACCCTACGTTTATCCACATTGAAGCTCCTGTGCCAACATTGTGCCTTTCGTTCAGTTTTGTGAGATCCAGCAGGACTTCTTTGCCATCGGCATGGTGTTTAACTGTCCTAAGGAGGTCAGGAGCACCCACAGACCTGGAGACTTTGTGCACACTCCCTTCTGCGGGTCGTGAATGAAGATGTTGAATAAAACCAGTCTCAGCAAACAGCCACTGCTGCCTCCTCTCTGCTATGAAAGCCCCTCCGTTTGCTTCCCACCCCTTAACCTCCTCTCAGTCCAAAAATGAACCTCTCCTGCAAATTCTGTGCTTAGCTTCTTTAATGATCACCACCAAAAAAATAAAATCCAAGGACTCTGAGGAAGAAAGGAACTGTTGAAAGGAGCTTCTCACCTTGATAGTCCTCGTAGCTTTCTAATACAAAACAGACCTCCCAAAATTTACAGCTGCGGTTCTGTTTGTAGAAAAGGTGATCCAGAAAATACACAACCACCATGAATTAACCTCACAGTCATTTTCGAAACATACTGTATTATCTCCAGAGAGTGTAGGTTGGCTTCTGACACTGTCCCTTTGTTTTCATCCTGGAAAACCTCAGATGTACCTGGTTGCCAGGGAGGAGAGTAGTGTCAAAGAGTTTGCATCAGTCAGAGCCAAGTGAAATATTAATCATTGTGGGATCTGATGCCTAAGGGACAAGGCTAGGAAAGAAATTGGGATAGCACCGTTGAGTTTTACAGCTACAACAGACAAGGGTAGTTTAGATTTTCCTTTACGTAACAAGAACAAAAAAGACAGCACAGAACTTCTGTGAATTTAACAAAGGATTAAAAGCCCTGAGCTATTTTAAGAGGCCAAGATACAGCAACGCTGCTTCTGTGAAACAGCGAGAAAAAAGAACTGCAACACGGCTACAACTTTCACACTGGTGCAACGACGTCTGCCGTACACCGAATGAGCAGGACAGGCCCTCCTGCCCGCAGAAGCACTGCTGCAGATGTGCTTGCCCTTTGTCCTGCAAATTACTGGTTTTGCCGATTGACATTTCTTATCAGGACCACAGAGGCTACGCAAGCGCGGCCGCCCGCTGCAGGAAGTGGCTCTGCGGGCAGCAGGATCCACGTCTCTCGCACAGACCTCACACAGAACACACGGCTCTGGCAGAGGAGTGATATTTTTGGCAAGATGGGAGAAGAAGCGGCTGTGAACCATGCGAAGGGACAGTGAAAAATCCAGGGGTGCTTGTTGTCAGCATATCTCTGGAGTACCAATATTTTGGCCAAGACCCAGCCCCGTTAATCTGTTTACCTAATGTCCCCCTGCACTTCCACTGAAGTATGAGCTTATTTCCTGTACTAAACTACCGTGCGTCTTGCGGTTAGTTATTAACTAGCTGTTGTGTTTGAAAAAGGGCTTTATTTCAGCAGAAAGTGATTCTTTTGTAATAGTCACTCAGCTCGGGGGAGCTTTGCAATCTGCCGGTGAGGCATCCTCTTGTAGCGCAAAGCAGTTTGTGCAAAATAAATGCGTGCATAATATTTTCTAGGAATTGTTAATCTTTACGTTTTCATCAGATCAAGCGAGGTAAGATTGATTTCCAGAGACAGAGAGAAAGAATAATCCAGAATTAAGCATAATTTTGCCAAATGCATTTTGTTGAGGGGGGGATTCCCAGCCACCTGCCCCTTCTTTAGGAGCCGTCTGCAACCTCTTTTGCTTTCTCTTCGAGCACAATTGCACAGCCTGGAGACAAGAAATTTCCTTGGGAATCTTGCTGGTAGGTTCAGCTTTCAGCGCAAACTCTTACAGTATCACATACTGTGGAGAAATTAATTATTTGTCATTTCTAGCATTCTCTCAGTTTTGCTTTTTTTATTTTAGGAGAAGTTCCCAGATGAGCTTAGCGAACTCCGTGTGCTGAAGCGTGAGGGTGGAGTGAGTGAGTGGAGGACAGAGTCTCGCGTCACTGGATTGCTATATGTAGAAATCTGACTAAAGCAAATTATCACGGAAAAGGAAATAGTCAGTGTTTACTTATTCCAATTACTCATGCTTTCGTATTTCTTTTAATCCCCTCCAGGCCCACTTTTGTTAGCTCTAAGGGTATCTAGAAGCTGTTTGTTCAGGACTAGGTGCTTGAATAATCTTTAAATTCCAATTTTTTTCCTTTTAATTCCATTATTTTTCCATTAAGAATTTGAGTTTGGGTAGATCGCAGTGTCAGATGGGCACTCATGCAAGCCTGAAATGCCATCTATGTTTTTCTCTCTGTGATTAGACCCAGATCAGCCGAAGCGTCTCGCATCTCTGCAGCGGGAAGTATCTTTCTATAAGGCTCAGGTTGGCATCCAAACCTTGCAGCAGCTGCGGCTGCTGAGACCAGGAACCTTCTCTCTGCCAGACACGTACCACTTGTGCTTTTTTTTACTGTACTCATCAGTAATTTTTTTTTGTGCAAGGGTTGACCAGTCTGGTATTTCTCTCCTGCATCAGCACCTCCCTGGGAAAATTCAGTGTTGGGGAACTGAAGATAGGAGCTTACGCTTGCAGCCATCTGACTCCTAATCTTTAGGGCTGGACAGTAACAACTGATGAGAAGGGGACATTTGGGAGGGAGAAATGGAAGTTTTGTGACCAGCCTTGTTACTTCAGAAAGGATCTTGCTCAGTTGTTACCACCGTCTTCCCCATCTTACCCAGTTAGGAAACATTGTTTTGTGAACAATGAACTAATGAAACTCAGTTTTCACTGATTTATATGCTATGCTCCTTCCTCTCACTCTTCAATACTCTCATTTTCTCTGCGACCTTCCTGTTCCTTTGACACTTGAATTTCCCCAGTAAATCCCTCAAATTGCCATCCAGTTTCTCCCAACCACCTGCCACATCTCCCAGCTACGGGATGGGGAAGAGGTGGCAAGTACTAGCTGAGCTCACTGCATCATTGTTCCTCTAATGTCAACACCAATTCTTGATATACATCAGCCCATTTTTATAAAACCTGGAAGAACGTCATATATCTGCTGTATTTCATTTTCCTATCTCCAGCCTCGTTTTCCCATTCCTGTGTCCTACTAATGCTAAACACAACTTGATACTGGAGGATACCGTGGCAAAAGTGCAGATCTAATATTCACAGAGTTCAGCTAATTTTATAAAGAAACAGCGAAAAGGCGGTAATTACAGGCTGACAAATAGAGCTGATATACACCCTCGTGAACAGAAATGTTAATAAAGTGTCCTAGCCAGGCAGTGGGCTTTGGGGTCCTGTGAGCGAATGCAGGGCTTGTACGTACCTTCCTCTCCCCATGGGGACTTAAAATTCAGATTAGCGCTTAAACCCTTCTCCAATTTTGATCTGGGGTCAGGCCAAGTGCACCCACCTCAAACTCAAGACCAGCACCTACAAAGCTTGGTAAGGCTCTGGTTTAGGCTGCTTTAAAGGTCCTTACCCACTTTAAAGGTCCGATACTAGTTACATGCTCTTGCTTGTAGTCCCTCTGATCTACTGGAAAGAAAATAAACAAGCCTCGGGATAAAGGTGAATTGATATAAAACTGAAGAGGATTTTGGGTGTATTTCTCGTTACTGAGAACCAGCGGAGCGGGGGCC
>NW_009626421.1:0-385 GCF_000690535.1 Cariama cristata
TTTCCTGCACACGGGGCAGGAGTAGAATTTCTCTCGGGTGGAGTTTCGCTGGCAGGCCGCAGTCCGGCCCACGCAGGAGCCTTCCATGGGTTCTGCCAGCGTGGCAACCGTGCAGCTGGGATCTGCCTGCGCCCTCGCTCTGCAGACGTCTGGTATCTCCTCCTTACCCGGTTCTTCGGGAACGTCTGCTGTCAGACCCTCGCCATTCACATCCTCCTCTTCCAGACCTTTCAAGGGCGATTCTGGCACCGCCGGCTTCTCCGCAGCGACCTCCTCCTGCGGTACCTCCGTTGGGATCCCCACCTCGGCATCTGCTGCAAATTTTTCAGAACCCGAACATCACTCTTCCACGTGGTTTTGAGAGCAAGGCATAAACAGCAAAGGG
>NW_009626421.1:424-979 GCF_000690535.1 Cariama cristata
CCAGCAGCCAGCCCAAACCTCAGCCCCACTCTCCTCTTCCAGCTCAGTGTCTTCACATCTGGACTGCACAAAGACCCGGGCACAGCTACAGCTCATCCCCGCAGACACCCCAAGGGTGGTTTGGGATGGCCCGTGTCACCTAGGTAGGACGGGGGGAGCCTAACAGAAGCATCGGGGCTCGTCCTGCGAAGCACATCGACTGGGTGGGCCGGTTGACGCCACGCCATGCCTCGTCCTTTACGGCTTCAAGGCCGGCAACAGGACTTACCATCAGAATTTACAGGATTTACCATCAGAACCCTTTCTTGGCCCGTCCGAATCGTGTAAAATCCCGCCCTGAAAGCCCCAGGCCCAGAGAAGGCCCTGTGCAAACCTCCCGCTGCTCTCTGAGCGCGCCGGCGCTCCTCGAGGCTGCTGGCCCCGCCAAGGAGGGATGAAGGGCTCTGCCCCAGTACCTGCTGCGGGGGGAGGCAACGGAGACCCGTTCAGGTTCACCGCTTCATGACAGCAGACGGAGAGCGGGCAGGCAGGGAACAGCGTTGGCTGGCTGAGATC
>NW_009626421.1:1065-1735 GCF_000690535.1 Cariama cristata
GGGCGGTGCCCCCTCCCCCCGTGTGGGTTGCCCAGCCACTCACGTGTGCTGCAGTTTTCTGTGACTGCCAGGCTCCTGCTTTCCTCCTGGTCCTTACAGTTCCCCTCGCAAGACTCCTTGCTCTTCATCTCCAGCAGACCATCATCGCTCAGGCAGCTCGGGTGGTACGGCTCTGGGAGGGCTGAGAAGGGCGCTCGGCTTTACCAGCAGCCAGCTGGGAGCTCAGAGGAGCAAGCGCGCAGGGGCGGGGGTCCCCCCTCCCAGGCCCACAGGGCATCAGGATCTCGGCAGCACACAGCAGCTGCTGGGTCAGGGGAGGGTTTCCAGGCTACCGATGTGTCCCAGCACACATTCCCCGTGTCCTCTCCCAGCACGGACTCTCTGCAGCCATCATGGGAGACACCTCAGTCCCTGTGGTTGAGGGCAGGGACCGCGATCGTCACGGTAAGAGGCCAGGAGCCAGGATCCTAGCACGGAAGAAACCCAGTGTCACGCACCTATGGCTGGCTCCGGGGACACCTCTGCTGCCTCCAGGACTGACTCCGCCGGCACGCACAGCTCTTCTTCTCTTTCGGTCTGAGGTAAGAGTTCAGGCTTGGATAGGGCACAGTCTGTTCAAGAGCAAGACAGGCATCAGAGACAAAAATGCGACGGCGTCTTTGCGGGTGCG
>NW_009626421.1:1755-2115 GCF_000690535.1 Cariama cristata
GTGGGGCCACAGCCTGCCAACACAGAGTCGTGCCCAGCCTGGAAAAGCTTCGTCTCCAACTGGGGCAGCGTCAGTGCCGACACACGGGGAGTTACAGACACAGAGAGGGACCAACAGGCAGCACTTCTAGAGGGGAATACGAAAAGCACCCTCTGGCATGTCCGACAACCCCCCGCGGCGACAACTGCAAGAAAATCCATCCTTGCTCCACGTGGGGGAAAATCTCTGCTACAGAACCCCCCGCCCCGTTCTCCCAGAGAGCAGATAGGAAAATACCCTGAAGCACAGGAAGAGAATTGTAAGGCTCCTGATCGAATGTCGGCGCGGGTACAGCCCCCCGCCGCCTGCCTCACTACCTCC
>NW_009626421.1:2397-2768 GCF_000690535.1 Cariama cristata
ACGAGGCCCTGGCTGGCTAAGCGAGGTGTCACAGAATCATTTGGGATGGAAAAGACCTTAAAGATCGAGTCCAACTGGACTTTTTGGAAAACTCATTTCCAGCTGCGAGAGCCACGCGTTTGAAGAAGCGCCCGGCCCCTACCCCGTGAGACCCGCTCCCCTGCACCGCGGCGGCACAGTCAGCCTCACTCCCCGCGCCAGGACAAACGGACGGCACATCCACCACACTGACAGGAAACCACACGAGGATCTGGACAGACGTGGAAGAGGGAATTTCTGTGATGAAGAGAGGGAATTTCTGTGACAACCACCCAAGGAGTTCAGTGTACCTGTTCTCCACGAGGAGAAGACACCGCGCACTACCCCTTCCT
>NW_009626422.1:0-328 GCF_000690535.1 Cariama cristata
CGGAGGCAGCTGGCTGAACGGCAGCTCTGTTATTCAGACAGTTGCATGGTTTAAATACATTACATACATTTCTACAGTGCATTAGAACAATACATTTTGGATCAGTCAGAGATGCAGCTGGGCCTGGCCAGGGAGCTGGGGTCTCGCTACTGCCCACTCTGTGCTTGCACAGCCAGGGCCGAGCCCCCTCCCCATGCAGGAGACAAGGGACCTGCTCTCCCCTCCCAGGCTCAAGCAGCAGAGCCCCAACCCACCTTCGTTCCCCCCTACCCCCTAAAGATGGGCTAACATCACAGCGAGACCCAACACTAGCTTCCCCCAGCAGCAG
>NW_009626422.1:448-1713 GCF_000690535.1 Cariama cristata
TAAGATTGTCAGCACCAGGGCAGCCAGGAGCCCATGCTGGCCCCCCTCCCCGTGCTCCCATCACCTTTCCCACCCATGCAGCAGAAGAACCCCTCCAGCCCTTCCCCGGCAGCCCCCTGCCCCTTGAGGGGGCCCTAGGCACAGACAAGGCTGGCACCGTGCTGGCTGCACAGCAGCCAGGGAGCTTGCTGGAAACAGGGGCAAAAGCCAAGCAAGAGCAGCTGTAGAGACCTGGCAGGAGGGATGGAGAGGGAGAGAGGGTCCTCAGATCCACCCTCCACCTTCTCCAGCTTGGGGGGGGGCATTAAACTACAGCCCCTCCCAGAGCTGCCTGCTCTTCACAAGGACAAACCAGCACCTCTTTCCCCTTTAGTGTCTAACTGCACCCAAGCCAGCCCCAAGAGTCATCCCTCATATATCCTCTCCTCCCCTCCTCAAGCCCCCAGCCAGAGAACAGCCGTTCATTGCGGTCCCTGCTGCACCAGCGGGCAGCAGGAACTCCCCCTGAGGAAAGCAGCGTGCACGGGGTTGGGGCAGAGGAGGGACAGTGAAAGAGTACAGCACACCCTCGGGGAAAGGGAGGGGGGTATAACCCGCTACAGGCTTTCCCAGCCCGGCAGCAGGCATGGCGGAGAAAAAAAAAAAAAAAAAGGGCCACTGGCTGGTGTAAAGGGCTGGACGGATCCTGGCCCAGGCAGCCTGCTCATCCCAAGCCCAAGCAGGGGTGCTCAGAACCGCATGCAGGCCGAGGAAGGGAGGCAGGGGCAGGGTCCCACCCATGCCACAGCTCCTGGCAGATCCCCACA
The DNA here is from genome assembly GCF_000690535.1 of Cariama cristata. Taxonomy (NCBI): domain Eukaryota; kingdom Metazoa; phylum Chordata; class Aves; order Cariamiformes; family Cariamidae; genus Cariama; species Cariama cristata. The sequence continues at coordinate 1,255 of NW_009626422.1, forward strand.
CCTCCCCCTGGGCTCTGCCCCAGGCAGGGCACTGAGCTCCAACGGAGCTGGGGAGGGACTGCGCCCGACCTGCCTGGCTCCTCCCCCCGCCCTGGCCCCCCCAGTCCAGCTCCGGGTCCCCCCAGCCGCACCTGCTCGCTCTACCCAGAAGTTCAAGTCCTGGCCACAGGGGCCGGCAGTGGCCCAGCTCCTCTCGCAGTGCTAGTCCAAGGTGGCCAAGCCCTGCCCAGGGCTCCCAGAGCTACCACCACGAGAAGAAAGGCTTCCGGCTCTGGAAGCTCTGCGTGTAGGACTCACTGGCGGTGCGCTGGTGGGAACGTGCCGTTTCCACAATCACAGGTGGCATCTGAACCAGGTGCAGGGGGCTCTTCCCATCTTTAAGCGCCTGAGTCAGGTTCAGAATCTGTATGGCACAACAGAGCAATGCCTGAGCTGCCCCACCAGAGCAACAGTGTCCAC
>NW_009626422.1:1756-3575 GCF_000690535.1 Cariama cristata
TCCCTACACACTGCTTACCTGGCCTCTCATGACAGCAATCTGCTTGTGAAACTGTCCCCTGTCAAATCCAGGGTCTTTCTGCAAGAGATAGAGCAGAGAACACAGTGGGACCCACCCACTGCCCCACGCCATGCAAGAGATGCCTATTTCCCAAGCAAGCCTCTCTCTTCCTGTCCCATGGGTTTCCGGCGTCTCCCCACACTGAATCTTCAGCTCCTGGCAGAGGGCATAACCCTGCTACGCCTCAGCCCAGAAACACTGTCAGGAGCTTGGCCACCTTTCTGTCCCCTGCAGCCTTGACAGGGAGCTCCCCAACACCAGCCTCACTTTTCTTCCTCCCAAGCCATCCTCACCTGTTCCCCCAGCTCACCTTAAAGAGCTCATACAGATCTTCCTCTAGGTCCTTGACAAAGTTGGGGTCTGAGATCTTGGGAAGAATCAGGTCCTTGATCTCCTGTGAAAAGGGGATTTTGGCCTGGGGCAGCCATGCCCAGTAGAACGGATCTGTGGGAGGAAGGAGGAGATATTCAAGCTGGGGAAGGCAAAGGATGGTGCCACATGCCCCTGGGTGCCAGGTCACCTGTGTCTGAGACACAGGGTCCAGCAGCCACTTCTAAAGCCTCTGCTGAGGCAGAGCTGCCCATGAACCCAAAAGGCCTGCAGAGGGACAGCCCTAGCCCTCTCCTCTCCAGCCCTTGAGGAGGATGCCCGAGCACAGAGTTGTGTGGCCTGCCAGGGTGCCCTGGCACAGCCTGAGGGACTCACATGCTCTCCAGGAGTCTGGGTGTTTCAAGGGAAAGGCTAAACCGTTGTCTATAGCAGCCAGTTTGATGATGGGCTCCTTCACAACCACCCAGTCACTGTCCTGGAAGGAAGCAAGGCATGTCACAAGGAGGCCTCTCCAGCAGGAACAGTCCCTCTCCCACTTCCGGCAGCCCCACTGCCAGGATCTTCACCCTGGCTACCACAGAGGCACAGCAACCTCTTGCCTGCAATGTGGCCCCTTGCCCACAGGGAAACACCATCTGCTTCAGGTGGGAGGGGGACAAAGCTGCTCCCTCCAAGGATGCACAGGTCCAGCAACACCAGCTTCCCCCACAGAGCCCAGCTGCATCGTCACAAAGTCCCACTAGGCCACAAATCACCAATGCAGAGGACAACGAGAGGCCCAGGAAACCAGATCAGGCCTCCACATGCTCAGAAACCCAAGCCAGCTGGGAAATTCCCAGCCCACCTGCCAGGCAGGCAGCTTGCAGGAGCAGAGCCCCCGCAGAGACCCTACCCGGGAAGAGCCACTCACCCGCACGCCCGCACTGTCCAGGGGACAGTCGTACTTGATGAGCCAGTTGTCATTGCCCCGATCTGCAGGGAGATAAAACCAGCTGTGTCAGCACCAGGGCCTGCCTGCACCATGCCAGGCAGATCACTCCTCCTCTGACCCAGAAGTGAGACAGACCAGTTTTAGGCCCAAACTCTATCCCAGAGCCCTCAGGCTTGCTGCAGGCCTGGAAACCACCACACAACCAGCCCTGGAGACTGGAGAGGCCCACATATCCCCAACTCACAAGAGAAAGGTCAGCCTGCAAGCCCCAGCATGCTACCCTAACCCTTTCCAGCCTGGCAGGAACTCAGAAGCCCAGCGTGAGATGGGATACAGGGGCACAGCCAGGTGCTGGGTCTCCGGATGTCTCAGAATCCTTGCAGCTGGCAAACTTTCACTGCAGCACCATGGTGGATCCAGATCTCCCAAAACACAGGCCAGCAGCCAAAGCATGGCCACAGTGGTGGGCAGGCACAGTGGCTGCGCTCTACCCTGCCA
>NW_009626422.1:3683-3905 GCF_000690535.1 Cariama cristata
AGTGGGGGGCAGGCACAGTGTCTGCTCTCTACCCTGCCACTTGGCAGCAACCAAGTGGTGTTGAGAAGTGTTGTGGGTGCTGGGAAGAGATGCCAAGCCCCTGTCCACTTCCCCTTTCTCCAGCTGGCAGGACATGAAGGAGCAGGCAGCGTCCCACACCAGGCAGCTGGCCCTACCTGTGTTCCTGATGATGTAGTCCAGCACCACCAGCCGCTCAAACTG
>NW_009626422.1:4098-7074 GCF_000690535.1 Cariama cristata
CAGACCAATGCGGTTGAAGCGCTGGCCAACTTTCGGCACCTTCTCCAGGGCCAGCCTCTTTCCTCGGGACTTCACCCTGTCGATGGCACTGTAGTTAAAGGTCTCGCTGGCCAGATACACCACCTGGGGGAACAGGAGCGCAGACATCAGCAGAGGCACCTGGCACTTCTCAGAGGACTGGGTGATAAAAGCAAGACACAGCATTTCCCATGGCTCTGCCCAGCACAAGGATCTCCATGGCTTGAGCAGGAGCAGTCCTGGTCCAGAGCTCTCAACACAACATCTCCAAGATCAGTAGTACCACAAGACAAGGCACAAGCAGAGCTGGGCAGGAGCACACAAAAGCCTCCCTGGGACAAGATCCCACCTTTGTGCGGGGAACAATGTTGAGTTCCAGTTTCTGGTCCACAAGGCTGGCACCCGCCTCCGACAGGTAGCCCTGGTTGAGGACGAGGCAGTCTCTCCCAAAGCAGCATGGGCAGCACAACTTCTGCAGCCACTTGGTCCACTTGGGGTTCAGCTGCCCATACGGCTCCTCGTTCTTGGGCTTGAAGACGCCAATGATTTTCTGTGAGCAGGAGAGAGGAGAGCTGACTCAAGACAGTTGGCAGAGTCGGAACACTCCCCACCCCGAGCCAGCCCACGGTGGGGACACTCAGGAACAGGCCAAGAACAGCCCCTCACCAGGGTAACAACCAGTTCCAGGGACCAGGCAGACCCCACAGCTCCTTGGGGGGAGCCAAGCTGGCAGGGGCCGTGAGGAACCCTTCCCCAGCCAGTGCTTCGTCCCATGACAGCAGGGTGCTGCCTGAAGACTTTCATACCTGGCTTATACACCATGAAACAATCCTCCTTGTCCCAAACAACACCAGTGATGATGCTATCCCCCGATAAACATCCCAGTCCCATTCCAGCCACCTTTGGATGAGCAGGGAGAGCTACTGCTCACTGTTGCTTATTACAACCACACAGGAGAGGGAGGGGGATAGTGATCCCTGCCCTGGCTCCAAAATACATTGAACAGGGCTGATCACAAACTGACCAGAGGAAAAGAGACCAGAACAGCTGAGCAGCTGGAGGACCACCAAGGAGCCCAGGGCTCTGTGCTGAGGGGCCTCGCTACAGACAGCGGAGGCAAGAGAGCACAGGCAGCTCCAAACTGGCCACCAGCTGGTACCAGCAGCATCCCCGGCCCTTCAATCCAGCCTTGCACACATCGACCCAACAGCGAGGACAGCAGCACAGGTACTCCACTGTGCTAGGCACTGCACTGTCACCAAGCCAGCATTGCGAAGCCACACAGCTGAAACAAGGGCCCAGGCAGGAGCAAGGCCACCTGCCCCCACGAGCCAGGCATCCCTGGGGGGCTGCACAGCAGCTCCGGGCTGGCAGCCCCTGCTCTGGGGTGACTCAGCAGCACGTGCGACCAGCCCTCCTCCCTATGGCTGGTACCGGCCCCAGCTTGAGTGGGTGGCACTTCCCCAAGTCAAGCTCCTGCCACAATGTGGAAGTGGGCCATGAGTCCCAGCACCTCATCAGGGGACCCCAATGCAATCCCAATCTGCCAGTGGCCAAAAGCCAACCCAGGGCAGGTAGGAGCAAGGTTTTGTCCACCAGGAAGAGGGAGAGGAAGGGTCTGAGGGAAGAGGACCACTTTAGCCATCCCCAGATCACACGGAGCCACTTCTCCTGACCAGGCAGGAAGGCAATCCCCTCATCAGCCCCACGTGAAGGCACACGACTGCCAACATATCCTTGGATATGAGCCTGCATGAGGCTCGTCAGGAGCACTGGCAGCACAGAGCCCTGCGCTTCGTGGAGCCAGTCCAGCAGATCAAGGCCAAGCCAGGCAGGGACAGTGCAGAAGCAGAGGCCTGACAGCACAGCATCCCCTTACAAACAGACCCGTGCCAGGAGCAGCAACAGCAGGGAAAACAGGTCTGCCTGGCACCAGCAGCAAGGCAGAGGGAGCCAGGCCAGCCCTGAGGTGCAGCTGGCAGATGGGGTAACCACAGCCACCGAGGCTGGGGACGTACATCCTGGCTAGGACAGCTGGGGCCCCAGGAGCCCACAGGGAAGCAGACACAAGAGAAAAGTGTTTCCCCTGATGCTGTCACCCCTGACCGCAACAGCAACGTGCTGCACTCTCTCCTGTGCCACAGAAACCAGACACACACCACATCCACTGACAGCAAGGCAGTCCAGTGGACTCGCCAGGTGACATGGTCAAGAATAGAGAGACTTTGACGCCTCACATTTATCTTCCACCAGCCCTCACCAAGCTCGGGTCTCCTACAGCCCAAGCAGCCTCTGCCCTGACACCACCAGGCAGCTCATCCAGCTGCCCACCCCAGCGACACCACGTCTCATATGCGGCAATGGGAGGAAGCAGGAGGGTGGCAGGGCTGCGGCAGAAGGAAGTGTGCGTTGCCCCACAGCCCGCCAGCTCAGCTGGGACCTGGCTGCCACAGCTTCCAGGAGTCAGGCTCCACCCGGGGCAGGAAAACTAGGACACATCAGAGACCAGCAAGCCCAGTCCTGCTTCCCAGGAAACATCCCAGCACACACGCAGCAAGGGAGTCACGGGAAGCAGCAGCAGCTTAAGTAATTGGGCTGGGCGCTGCAGGTCACAAGACAAGCCATCCAGTGTTGCACACACATCCACAGTGGCGTGGAGATGACTGTCACACAGCTGACCAAATCTACAGGGGACCAGCTATATGTCGACCACTTTGCCTTGATTATATCAACCACGGAGCCACAGAGGAGACATCTCACAGGCCAAAAACCAGCTCAGCTCTCAGAGTTGCAGCCCCAGGGCTGAAGTCACCGTGGTCAAGAGATGCTGATGCACAGGCCTGGGGGAGAGGGTGACTCTTCCTCTTTGGGCACGAGAGCCAGAGAAGAGGCTGAAGCAGCACTTGGACACTGCTGCCCCCCACTCTTGCGGCAGGTCCCACTGCACCTCTCCCGGGG
>NW_009626423.1:0-237 GCF_000690535.1 Cariama cristata
GGGATCTGGCTCTCCTGGGCAGCTCCAGCTCTACCTGAAGGCTCTCGGGCAGCCGGTTCCAGGGAGCTCCAGGGCAGCATCGCTCCCTCGGTGGTAGAAGGGGGTCTGGGTGCTGCCCCTGGGCATGAGGTGGTGTTTACGGGCAGGGGTGTGCTGGCCTGGGGTGGTGGTTTGGGGCTCTTCACCACACACATGTGGCCGTCACCGAGCCCGAGAGCAGCTCCGGCCCCGCACCTG
>NW_009626423.1:273-16042 GCF_000690535.1 Cariama cristata
GTGATGCTGAGGCCACGAGCACCTCGGCGGGCAAGGCGTGCTGCGAATTGGCTACCGCATTTGCTTTTATTGTTGATGGCCGGGATGGGAAATGCAATTGAGACACCTTAATGAAAAGCTAACAAAGTTGGGTTTGGAGGGGGGGCTGGCGTTCTGGTAGCCTTGCTTCTCATTAGAGAATAATATGAATGATTTGTCTGGGAATATTCCTACTGCTGCGCCTGCAGCAGCGCGCTGACCACGGGCCGAGACCCTATGCAAACGCAGAGTAAGAGGGTCTCTGGGGCCCAAGCTGTTTATCTTGGATTGCACAAATAAAGAAATGCTGCTAATTTTATAGCAGCTGCTTCTCAGAGATGTTTTGAGTGTCGGGCTCTGACTGTGTGTGTGTAACCAGCATGTCGCGGCCAAGCATTTTCTAGCCCTCCTTAATTCCTGAGTCTGGTGTTAATAACGCTCATTGTGAATTGGTTCAAGTAGGAAGGCGGGTGAGGGTACGTGAGTCTTGCCTGATGACTGCACCAAAAATGCTGGAGGACATCCAAGGTAGAGTTGGGGGATGCTCCTGCTGCTCAAAGGAGGGTCCTGGCACATTGCCAGGGCCTGTGGCTTTTTCTTCCAAAGCCTTTCCCCACCCATCTGAACTCTCCAGAAAAGTTCCATATTTCTTATCTCCTGCCATCTGAGGGAAAAATGTTGTTTGTACATGGAGAGCTGGATGGAAGGCCAGAAAGATGGATTGCTCAGATGCAAGCCTCTAGGCCTTTTTTCCTCCTGTTTAACATAATATGGGACTTGATTTTTAAAAAAACAAACAAACAAACAAAAAAAACAAAACAAAAAAAACACCAACAAACAATAAAAAAACAACAAACTAAACCTAACTTATATTAGAATGTTTCACAGGGAAGAGCATGGCAAATAAAGTTCAAGTAACTTATTAATCTGATTTAGTGCGTGACTTTTTTCTGACTGAGATTTCCAGTGCTCAAATCCTTTTAAGACTGAAGAGTTGGTCCAAAGTGTGATGGGACTCTCCTATTCTTTATGACCTAAATCAGTGACCCAAAGTGTAATATTTTCTCTAGAACCATCTGTTTCCTCTTCTTGCCAAGGGGATTTCACAATGCCTGGTTGCTCTGAATAATTGTACGTATGCAAGGATATGACTTGCCACGGGGAGAAAATTAACTGAACAGGGGCAGGTGGATGTTCTTGAATTTTCTGTTGAAACAACTACCCTTTAGAAAGAGAGGGTGAAGAACCATGCCACTGAGTAATATTTTATGCCCACACTAATTTTTTTTTTTAAGCCTACATATGTAAAAAACCCACCAGAACTACAGTTAGGTGCTATCTGGGATACACAGAGTAGATACCGAGTCAGCCTGTGTTTTGACAGCCCCTTTATCAAGCGTCTCCGAGACTTGGTTTGGAGCGGTGTGAAACACAGGAGTACAGATGTTGGGTGACTAATTCCTGCTTCGGCTAAACTTCAATGACCATGAACACACATCTGTTTCAACTTAGCTCTCTGCCAAATGGCCTGCAACAAGGTACTCCTCTTTACAAACACCATGTTTTCAATTTTTTTACTTCAGATTTGCAAGCGGTGGCTACAGCCTGCGTTCTGGGAAGCAGAAGGTACCCAGGGACTGTGATCAGGGGAACAATGTTCAGGGCTTCTGACTCCAGCAGTAAGAGCTTTTTGTAGCATTAGCAGGATTTCCAACGCAAACAACTTCTTTCTTTTAAATCTGTCTTCATACAGGAGACTTGCTTTTTCATGTTCATCTTATCTGTCCTTATCACCCAGCTCTCTGACTTGCTCGCTTCCTGCGTTGTGTATCTTTCTTTTTTCTTAATTAGAAAATTGGGAGGAGGGGGGCAGAGGCAGACCAACGGTTTCGGGTGTGGAAATACCATTTATATAAAACTGTCTTGGTAAATTCTCAGTATTATTCTTCCAGCCCAATAATCCTACTACAGCATCTTTAAATAAAAGCAAACAGAGGAGAGGGCTTTGGTCTATCATGACAGTGTCTCTGTGGAGCAGATCCCGTAATGCGGGCGCAGGATGGTACCCGTTGCATCCTCCACTTAGGCGCAACCCCGTCCCTGCGTAATATGCCCCTGCCCTAATGAGGAGGGGGGATTTTGGTGTCATGGGGGATAAGGGGATGGGTGTTGGTGACCAGGTGCTTTTCTTCAAGGAGGCGTTGGTGTGTCCCTGTCTAGGAGGGTAAATGCTTCTCCCCAGGACCACGGGCCTGGCTGTACTTTTGCGGTCGGCAGCGCGGCATGCGTAGGCTGCGGTGTGGCTGGAGAGCCAGCCTGGTTCCCAGCTGTGCCGTGAAACAGGCCCTCTTTCCGGAGGAAGGGGCAAGGTAGCTGTGCTTAGCCGTCCCGCTTGGGTCCCCCTGGCTAGGACCGGGCCCGGGTGACAGCCGGGATGCCGTCCCGGGGTGCAGCCTGTAGCGCGGATGGGTTGGTCCACGTTTCCCGGCACGTGCCGCTGTCAGACCCGGCATTGTGTTTGCTGGAGACGGGGCAGATGGCAAAGGGGAGGGCAAGACCGGCCAGGCATTGCGGAGGCTGGACTTCGAGAGGCGTTGACGGGACCTGCTTGTGTCCATCTCTGGTACAGGTCTGGGAATACCTTCCTTCTCTTAGAAATTGAAACCTTCATGGCTGGGCTCTTTTTTCTCTTCTCTTTTTTTTTTTTTTTCCTTCTTTTTCCTTTCTGAGGTGCGGTTTTTTAATGAGCAAAACCAGTTCAGCCTTTTGTATTCTCCAGCAAAATAAAGGTATTGACGTACTCATTTTCCTCTCTTCACAGAAACATTTTTAAGTACTGTGTGATTAAATTAACTTGGAATGGAGAAGTGTAGTATGGCAAAGGCTGTCCTTGAGGAGAAAATATAGCTTTAATAACCAGGAATCTGGTTTTTATTGGCTAGTAAAATTGAGGACGTAACACTGAGCATGCTCGGGTTTTTGCACTAAGCATCTCTGTGTACTTAAAGGCATCTGTTCTGTCGGTTTATGCACTGTTAACTAACTGCAAACCTCTTTAACAGCTCCTCTACACCGCTGGAAAATCCTGAGGCAGGGCGAGGGCAAGTACTGCTGTCATGCCTGATGACTGATGTTGTAAATGGAGTGAGAAAGGCCCTTGGAGGGGAAGCCGTCAAAGCTGACCTAGTGGGAAAAGAGCGCGGGGACAGGTTTCCTCTCAAAGCATGCCAAGAGAGCCAGGCTTGGATGCATATGGGGCTCTTTCCAGTTTCGGGAAGGTGCAAAGTGATGCGCTGTGGAAGGAATGGCTCCAAAATCATTAATTAAAGACTGTCCTTCTGGTGCACCTTATGACCAAGTTACTGTGAAGAATAAGGTTTTGCCAGGGCTTGAGCTCACTTTGTAGAGATTTCTGATGTGGAGTAAAGGCTTGGGAGGACTGTGAGCAAGAAAAGACCGTGAAATATGTAGTTTACAGTGATTAAAAATGCCAAGTATAAAAATATTTTTTAAAAATGATGGGGTGGGGGGGTAGTAGATTTCCCTGTCTGCTCCTGCGCTTAGCCTGAACTCCAGTGAGTGAGTGCACTGTAATTTTGAAATGGGCAACACTTCTGTGTTGCCGTGAAGCAAAATGATGGGCTTTAATTAGATGAGAAACAAGAAAATGCAATCACTGAATAGGTTTCCAGCAAAGAGAAAGAAAGGGGCATTAAACATCATAGTCGCTAAAGGGGGTAGGTGCTAGCCCAGCGGTAACACCGGAATCTGTCCTTCTTCAGATAACTGAACTAGACAGTTTGGACATGGAAAACTGCAGTAAGCACAACACAAATAGGCTCATTGGATGGGTCTTCTTGAGTAAGAGTGTAACTTGATTATATGTTTGGGAAAGATGGGAAATGTATGGGGTTATCTCTGGTCAGCCTCACCTCATACATCCTTGCTTTTGTCTCTGCAGGTTGAGGATGTCCGGGACCTGTTTGGTGGAAGCGGCCATGTCGCGAGCAACTCGCCCACCCACCTTCCCAGTGAGCTTCCAACTCCTGAGCGTTGTGCTGGTGTTGCTCTTCCATGCAGACGGCATACACGCGGAGAGCCCCAGTGAATTGCCTGTGAACGATACCGAGGAGTGCGCTGGCTCGTACATCTGCAAAAAGGGTGTGATTTTGCCAATATGGGAACCCCAAGACCCCTCATTCGGTGACAAAATTGCTCGGGCAACAGTGTATTTTGTAGCAATGGTGTACATGTTCTTGGGAGTATCTATCATAGCTGACCGCTTCATGTCCTCCATCGAAGTCATTACATCCCAAGAGCGGGAAATAACCATCAAGAAACCCAACGGCGAGACCAGCAAAACCACGGTGAGGATCTGGAACGAGACCGTTTCCAACCTCACGCTGATGGCCTTGGGCTCGTCTGCCCCCGAGATCCTCCTGTCTGTTATCGAAGTGTGTGGCCATGGCTTCACGGCAGGGGACTTGGGGCCAAGCACAATTGTGGGGAGTGCTGCGTTTAACATGTTTGTCATCATTGCGATCTGTGTTTACGTTGTTCCGGATGGAGAGATAAGGAAGATCAAGCACTTGCGAGTGTTTTTTGTTACAGCAGCCTGGAGCATCTTTGCCTACACTTGGCTTTACATTATTTTATCTGTGTCTTCTCCTGGGATTGTAGAGGTTTGGGAAGGCTTGCTCACCTTCTTCTTCTTCCCCATCTGTGTGGTGTTTGCCTGGATAGCTGACAGGAGGCTGTTATTTTACAAGTACGTCTACAAGAAATACCGAGCTGGCAAGCAGCGAGGCATGATCATTGAGCACGAGGGTGACCGGCCCTCCTCCAAAGCTGATATCGAGATGGACGGAAAGGTTGCCAATTCTCATGTGGAGAACTTTTTGGATGGGACGCTGGTGTTGGAGGTGGATGAGAAAGACCAGGATGATGAGGAAGCCAGGAGGGAAATGGCTCGGATCCTGAAGGAGCTGAAACAAAAGCACCCCGACAAGGAAATTGAACAGCTTATAGAGTTGGCCAACTACCAGGTCCTGAGCCAGCAGCAGAAGAGCAGGGCCTTTTACCGCATTCAGGCCACTCGGCTCATGACAGGAGCTGGCAACATCTTGAAGAGACATGCTGCAGACCAGGCCCGCAAAGCTGTCAGCATGCACGAGGTCAACAGTGAGGTGGCAGAAAATGATCCCATCAGCAAGCTCTACTTTGAGCAGGGTACCTACCAGTGTCTGGAGAACTGTGGCACTGTCGCCCTGACCATCATTCGCCGGGGAGGTGACTTGACCAACACGGTGTACGTTGACTTCCGGACAGAGGATGGGACGGCCAATGCCGGCTCTGACTATGAGTTCACTGAAGGGACAGTGGTCTTCAAGCCCGGAGAGACCCAGAAGGAAATCCGTGTTGGCATAATTGACGATGACATATTTGAGGAGGACGAGAACTTCCTGGTCCATCTCAGCAACGTCCGCGTGAGCACTGAGGCCTCAGATGAGGGCATTCTTGAGGCCAGCCGTGTCTCAACACTTGCCTGCCTGGGTTCACCATCTACTGCCACCGTCACCATCTTTGACGATGACCATGCTGGCATCTTCACCTTTGAGGAACCAGTAACGCATGTCAGTGAAAGTGTGGGGACCATGGAAGTGAAAGTGTTGCGAACCTCTGGTGCTCGAGGAAATGTTATTGTGCCGTACAAAACCGTTGAAGGCTCAGCCAAAGGTGGAGGAGAGGACTTTGAAGACACGTGCGGGGAGCTGGAGTTCCAGAACGATGAGATAGTGTAAGTGAAGGTTTTATTTGTTACTTACAGTCTCTAGTTCTCATGAAATCAAATGCACGTGGCTCCCAAAGCTGCACTAGAGGTGTTTGGGTGCCAGCGCATTGCAGTAAGCCATGAATGGCCTTATGTGCTTTGGGGAGCCCGAAATGCTGCGTTCCTGCCTTGCTAACAGACGAGCGAGCGATGCCTGCTCGGAGGCACTCCACCCTTCCAGCAGCATGGAGGTGGGACTGGTTTGTGAGCCCAGCCTCCCCTGCCCGACCCATGCGCTGAGCAGATCTCTATAGCCTCCACTCTGCAGTGGAGCAGAGAACGAAACCGAGCTGGCTGTTACCGCCCAGCCACAAGGACCCCTCTCGCGAAGGGCCCAAGCCGAGTGTGTGAACTGTGGTACCTACTTCCCCGTGCCTGTTGAGGGTCAAGTCATACTGGACTGGGCCACAGCCTGTTCCACTGATGCTCTGTTCAGGGCTTTGGTGAAGGTCACTTCACCTCCTCCTCTTCTAAAGGCTGCAGGCCTGGGTGGTTGTCCAATGCGTGTCCTGAAAAAGTGTAGTCATGCAGAGAAGCCTCATGGTTTGCATGCAACTGCAGCCACATTCGGCTGTTTGCAAATACAAAAGAGGCTGAAAGCTGTTGGAGGCTACTCCTGGTTGTTGCTAGGTCGATGGTGGAAAAATTATTGGTGCTGTCGCCTTGTTTGTTACGTTATGTGGAGAATATAAATTAGCCTAATAGATCATGGTAGGAAACGTCTATCCCTGGGTATGTCACGAAGATGTTTGCTTGCCCAGTCGGGGCTCCGGGACTCGCACGGGCTGGGACTCGCGTTGTTCCAGCCTCAGCCTCTTCCTACGGCGAGGTCTGTGTCTGCATCAGTCCCGGACAACAGTAGACTCTGTAGCACAAAACCACGGCATAGAACTTGGAGCAGACACTGGTAAAGGGTACCGCTGTGTCAAGGAGAGCTAAATGTTGGCTTGGGTGTTGCATATCCTACAACTGGTCTGTTGGGAGCTGAGACAGACCCGTAGTGAGCGCCACGAGTGGCCCTTGTGTTCTATCTGTTCCGTCTATCTGCTCCGTGTGCACAGGGAGAATGAAGCAAGTGGGGGAATTGTAAAACTTCTTGAAGTAAGGGGAAAGAAAAAAGTGATTTGTAGTTCTCAGGCAAAGTATTGGACCAGTTGGGGTTTTGACTTCTGTGGAAAAACTGAGCAAGAACTTCACAACTCCGGCAATCTGGAGGCCAGAACATGCATGTTGTGCACCCAAGGGTTGAGAGCACACGGTACGCCGTTGTTCCTGCCTCCTGAATGATAACTGTAGTAGAGAGGGATGCAGTTATTTGGGTTGGTTTGTTTGGTGGTGGTTTTTTTTTTCATTTTGGGAGAAGCAAAGAGTTGTCTGCAGAGATGCAATGAACTAGGCTATAAGGATATCCCCCGAAGGCTCTTTACTTTTTAACCAGGTCACTCAGCACTAGAAAAACTGGGCTACTGGCAGGAAGACTTTGACGTTTGATCTCAGTTCCCCTGGGACACGACATGCTTACATGGCGGGACACACGCATGGCCGCAGGCTCTGCGACTGCACTCAGAGGGGCTTGGGCTTCCCCCCTGTCTTGGACCCCTGACGCTGGCCAGGATCTCTGTGCTGTCCTTCGTCACAGACTGGTACTGTCGCCTCTGTCTGCGCTGCCTGTTGGGGCTCAGTCTGGGATGGGAGGGACGGGACGTGGGAAGCATCGCTTTAGGCGTTCGCAGCCTGGTAGAGATGAGGGCTCGAGGAATGGGGTGGGAGGAGATGGCGACTGCAGGGCCGAACGCCGACCGAAGGGCTTGCTCCGTTCGGGTGGGAGAGGACGCGCACATGCCTTATTTTTCTGCAAGAGGGATGAAACTGATTGTACAATTGCAGTCTGTTCGTGTGCCTGAAAGACGGTAGGTATTCCTCTAAAAACTTAGCTGCTACAGTCCATGTTCAGGTGTTGGACGGTACAATCCGACCTGCAGAATATTTCTTGCAGGTTCACGTTTGCCTGTTTAGGCAGAAGTTTAGGACAGCCCTGCAGCACAAAGGCAGTGTGGTCCTGAAGCTGAAGTGCTGCTTACAGGCATCCTCCCTTGAAAGGATTTGCTCTCATGGGAATGAAGATGTGCTAGCACAATATGTGAATTATAGAGCTAAAGCCTGTTTGCTGTGTCACTGCTTGTTAGTGCTGTGCTTCAGCTAAATCACAGCTACATAGCACGGTGCAATTCCCCAGCACATTTGATTCAATAAAGTTCTAAAACTTCAGGTTTTCCCATGCTCTGATGACCAAGAGGTGGCTTTGCTGCCCTTTCTAAAGGTCTTTAGTGGCTCTTCAGCTCTGCCGTCGTAGGCTGTATCAATCAGCTTGATAAAATTGAGTAAGATGTGTTTTTCTGAGGCCCCAATAACAAAGGTAGGGCAGTGCAGGGGGACACGAGGATGAGAGAAACCTGTGTCCGAGCCTCTGTTATCAGAGGGCTGTCTTGCTGGTAAGTCCCAGTAAAATTAGAAAGCACTGGGAGGGCCCTGATCTCCCGGAGACCTTCCTCCGGTTCCCAAAAGGCCCCATTGCGTAACGTGATGTTTGTTCGCAGCGTCCAGAGACACTTTCCCATTTTGCAATCTGTTGACGTCCCCTTTCCCAGAGCACACACAACAGCTGTGTAACTGCTGAAGCCGGGCCACTCCTGTGCGTTCGAACAAAGATCTCGTTCCGATGCTACCAAAAAAGATGTATAATGGAGAAGATGTTGGTCTTCCTAGGGAACATTTTATCCCAGCACTGCCTGGTAGCCTCTTGGAACGATGCTCCTTGCTCCTGAAGCACAGCTTGCGTGTTCAGTGGGTGCCTGTTGGCGAGTGAAAGAAACGGCATTTAGATGTGTTTTGCGAAGGGGTCCGCTGGGTTTGCGCGACAGATTGTTCCAAGCTATGTGGGAAAGCTAAAGATGTCTGACTTGGGTCTCAGCAAGGTCAGTCTGAGTGATGCTGCACGGGTACCTGGGGCTCTGAGACATCGGTATAGGACAGGGTGCTATGATTTAAAGTGTAAGAGAGCACCTTCCCTCTGGGGCCGTCCTCAACAAGGCGACTCCAGCCTTGTCCTGCATCTCCATTAATGATCAAAGCTTGATGAGAACATGGAGAAGATGTGTAGTTGCAGGCTCTTTCTGCCCACCCGTCTACCACAGCTATAGGGATCATAGAAGAGGTCACTGGTTCATCCAGCCAGTGTATTTTTATCTCCTGACCGAATGCCAAATAATTCAAAAGAAGTCCAGCCTCTGATCTTAGAGGAGGAAGCAATCCTTCCCCCAGCCGATGGGATCTCCTTGCTGTCTTGAAACATCAGGAGGGGCATCTCTTCCAGATGTGACTGCAAAGCTGTATGAAAACTGTGTGTTCTTTCATGTTCAAAAAATAAATAGCAGTGTTTCTAGAGATAACATTGCAACTAGAGATCTGTTACAATCTGCATTCTAGATATCTGCACTCACACCCCGCAAAAGCAAAGCTTTTACTGCATTAATAAATCTGTGAGGAAAATTATACCCACAATTATATGCATAACTGATTAAACTGGTATTTGACCTATGCAGTTACACCTGTAAATGCATGGAGAATCTTATGTCAATAGATCTGGCTGTTCATAATATATAGTTTAACTCTTTTTATAAAAGGTGTCTGCTGCAGGTTTAGGAAGTGATACTCTTGGCCCATTGAATTTGACTTGTCCAAGCCAGCGTTGGCATTTCTCTGGAAGCATGAATCTAGGAGCCAAATGCTAACAGTGACACAAGCATCAACTAAATCATCTGATTTTTATTTTTTTTTTTAGGGGAAGTGTCCCCAGAGACCACATAGCCTCCCTTCCAAGAGCCCTTTAAAAAGGTCGATGTCAGTAAATACAGATTGTGGCAGGGGGGAATCAAGTGGTACTGCTTTTTTAAATTCCCCTTTTCCAAAAGTAGTTGGGTGAGGTATTTCTAAAGAAACTGCAAAAATAAAATCCTGATTCAGCCCTGGGACCCCTCTAGTTCAATTTTGCATCCATGGCCTGCAGCTTCAGATAAAAAAAAAAAAGAAACCTCCAGCATGGTCAGCCTTGCCGTAGGATGCAGTTGAAGAGCAGAGAGTCTTCTGATGTGGTGGAGAGACCGCTGTAATCCAGGCTGAAGGTGAAGCAAACAAACATTCCCCTTTTCACATTTCCTCGTTGCACGTGTTATCTCTCTCTCTCTCTCTCTTTCTGTCCCACTTGTTTTGCGTGGGTCCGTGCACATCCCTCCCTTGCGAGCCCTGCCTTGTGCAGGGTTAACGTCTGGAGGCACGGTGTGAGATACCAAAACAGACCCAACAGAGGTCGAACTCTTACTCGGCCCACTTCCAGCACCCACCTTGGGTTTCAGAGCATGTTTTCCCCTTGCCGTGGGCTGTCACGCCCGTCCCAGTGGGACTTGCAGGCAGTTCAGCACCAGACCTGGGTCCTTGGCGAGAGCACCCTGTGCCCATCTTACGGGAGGTGACCTTGGCCACGGCCCGCAGCAGGGACCTGGGGCTGGGGGCCTGTTCCCCTTTCCAGGGGAGTTTTGGGGAGAAGTGCCCTGTGGCTGAAATGTATCACTGCTTTGGGTCCTGAAGGCCAAAAGCTGGTTGTCTTCTCTTCAGGGGGAAGATACAGCTAAAAGAGGGTGAACCGTCTTCTTTTTTCCTCCTCTTCGTTCACACAATGTTTAGTCTTTCCTGAACGCTCCTGAAATGTTAGCTGCGATATCTCCCAGCCGTGTGCGTCTCTCTTAAACGGCTGTGCTCCTCTCTCGGTTGCACTGGACAGCCTGCACGTTTCTGTTAGGAGACAGCAAGGAGATAATGCCAGGTGCTGCTCACAGACCTTCCCTTCCCCTCCTCCTGCGGCTGCTCACCGTCGTCCTGTGCACACGGACCGGGCACCGACTGCCGCGGACGTGGCATGTACCGAAAACATCACTCCCAGGTGCCACGCCAGGTCTGAAGCCTGCAAAGCGCACGCCCACGGCTGTGTCTGCGTGTGTCTCCCGGCCTGACTTGGTCCTCTCCTCCCCACGGGTGTGCTCCCGTGGCGTGCCGTCACGGGGGCGTGGGACCAGTCCTGCCCGCAGCTTGCTTGGGGAGGGCGAGCGCGGGACGCGGTCCGTGCCGTTTGCCCAAATAAGTCGTGAAATCTAGGAACTTGGTTTGACGATGTTCCCCTGTGGAGGGGATTAGGCAGGGAGGTTGTGTTACTGGGTGAAGCGAGTTGTGCCAGCACATCACTGCGGGGAATGGGGGGAGAAGGGTGAGGACAGGAGTGGTTCGCTCTCGCTGAAGAACTGACACGGTTTTTGTCCTTGAAAAACCAATGTTTCCTTATTTGTAATGAGCTGTTGTTGGCAATTTACTGCTGCCAGCTGCATCTCTGTGGTTGATTAAGGGAGCTTGGATCTTAAATATGTAATAACTCTCTGAAAGCCATTGAGAGGCAGTTATTAGCTTCATCAGGGCCTGTGTACACATCCGCTGTGCTCCTTTATGAAAAGGCTACCTATTAAATGCATTGTAGCAATTTATAAAACACAGGATCTAGGCTTGTTTTAAGAAATTAAAGCAGCAACCCTAGCGAAGCTTGTTGGTGTGGGAAAGAAGCGAAGCGCTGCTCTGCGGCTCCTTGCTGGGGAGACGGGAGTGGGGGATAGGAGAAGCCCTGTCCCGCTTTGCAGACTCTCTTCTCGCCCTGGCATCTGCGTGAGCCCACGGCTGGCAGCAGCGGTACCACCAGCTGCCACGTGCAGGTCCTGCCCGCAGAGCAGGGGTCCGTCCCTCTCCCTCCTGTGCGCGTGGGATCCTTTACTGTGGCAGATCCTTGAGCGGGGAGAGGTAAATAGTTGGTACACAGCACCCCGATGCAAGTGCTGAGTTCAAGTTGTGCGTCTGCCTTGGGAATAGGCTTCTTTCCTCTGACACTTTGCCCCTAGGTTTGATCTCGGCGGATGGCACTCAGTAGTTTTCTTCCAGCAGCAAGGCTGCATTTATGGGCTTGAAACAAGAGCAACAGAACAAAAAGCAGACAGCTGACCACAGCCGGCATCCAAGCATCTGTGCAGATGGGCAGAGAAACATCTGCCATCATCCAAAGCCATACAGAGAAGCTGAACCTGGCAGACAGCTGGCTGAGTCAGAAAAAGACCCTCCGTGGGGGAGAGGCTGAGCCCAGAGGCATCATCCCGCAGGCTGCGGGCCGATGGAGCGCGACCGGCCGGCGCTCTGCCGGCGGAGGGATGCTGTGTCGCTCTGCCCTCGGCCCGCAGGCGTACCAGAGGTGATGCGCAGTCTTCCATGTCCAGTCTGCCTTGTGTGCCTCCCTGTTGGCTTTGCCCACACCAGGGATGCAATTGCATATTGACTAGCAAGGACATACACATCGCTGCCCTGCAAGGGGAAAGACACCGATGCTGTCCCTTGTCTCTGCTCCTTCCCCTGTTCTCCAGCACCACAGGATAACTGTGTTAGCTTAACCCTCGCTGCCTGGTCTTGCTGAGCCACCTGTATTTCTACAGTACTCTAAGATGAGGAGCTTTGACGATAAGTTAGTCTTTGACAGCTGCAGTGTTTGTGATGGCCAGATGCATGGCCTAGCTGCACTGGTACTAGTGGGTACGTCCTCTGCTTTGCAGTCTCGGGCATGGTTGGAGTTAAGGTCAGCCCTCTCCAAGTCATAAATGCCATTTAGCCTGAGGACATCTTGGGAGATACCAAAAACTCTGCTAATAATGTTTCTGACACTGATATTGGAGGCGTTGCGCTGGTTTCCAAGAATGGCAATGCTGGATCCTGGGTGACAAAAAATAATAACGGCATTCTCTGTTTTAAAAATATCTTAGCGTAAGACAGAAAATATTCCCACTGCTGTGCAAGTAAGAGGGTGACCAGCATGTGCCTCCTCTGTCCAGTCCCTATATGGTTCCATTTCCATAGTGTCTGGACCCCTTCCTGCACAATCAAAGCAGCAATTAAAATGAGCCAGGCAATGAGAAACAAAGCAGTAACGAAGAACGGAGGCACAGACTGGATCCCGTGAAGTGGGTGCTAGAAGGAGGGAGATGGAGCTGATGGCATACACCTGCCCCATCAGAGCAAAGCCCTTTCCAGGGGAAAGTCCTCTGAGTGCAGATGCGCTCAGACGGCTGAGGACAGGGATGGAGATGGGCTGAGTGGGGTCCAATGCAGAGATACCACCTTGGGGTTTTTTCTAGAGGTGGTTTAAATTTTATGGCATTGTTGTCAGGAAGCTTCTTTGCTCTTTGGAGTCCTTGAGTGATTCCTCTGGTTATTTGCTCCTGTGTGTGGTAGTCGCACACTGTGCTATTTTGAGGTCATGCGATGTGGCTCTAAATTAGCCACAAGCCCAGTACGCCCTGAGGAGAGCCTTGTCCCAAGGGCCAGATGCACCATCACCAGGTGACAAAGCTGTTGTCTCACTGGCTGGGACACAAGAAGGACGTCAAGTTTCTTGCTGGGTCCAAAACAAAACAAAAAAAAGGATTGATTTGCTCCGAGTTCTTTTCCAAACTCTTTTGCTTGCTTCTAGGAGAAAATAGTTATATGTTGGGCATTTGCAAACAATTTGGAGTAGAAATGTATCGATCGGCTAAAGTGCTCGGGCTGCCCAGGCAGCCTGTCAGCTTTACGGTGCTGATGGCTCCGCTCCCCAGCCTGCGCAGGCGCTCCCTGCCTGCCCCTTCTCCCCGGCTCCATCCTGCGGCCTCGGCCCCGCCGTCCTCCCACCCAAACCTCACCTGTGCAGCCCGAGCGCTCCTCTCGCCGGTGCTGTGCCACAGGACTCGTCCTGGCACGCCTTTAGATATGGCCAAGAAACAGCCTGGAGACTGCGACGTTGTGCTCCTTGGAGCTGTGCACCCTCAGTCACAGCCATCCTTTCCCTCCCGGCGATGCCGTCCTTTCCCTCCCGGTGATGCCGTCCTTTCCCTCCCGGCAATGCCATCCTTTCCCTCCCGGCATTGCCATCCTTTCCCTCCCGGCAATGCCATCCTTTCCCTCTCAGCCATCCTTTCCCTCCCGGCGATGCCATCCTTTCCCTCCCGGCATTGCCATCCTTTCCCTCCCGGCAATGCCATCCTTTCCCTCTCGGCAATGCCATCCTTTCCCTCCTGGCAATGCCATCCTGCAGCCCGGGCTCTGCTCTCCTTGTGCTGCGCAGCTCTCACACAAACACGCAGCCCTGTCGCAGCATATGAGGCAGAAAAAAATCTGTTCTGCGGGGAGTCTGGAACAAATAGAGCTGCGATGAGCCGGGGAGGGACGCACTGGTTGCATTGAGAACGGGCGGCTAGATCTGAGACAAAACCTGTTGCTTTGGCTCGAGCCGGTGGGGAGCAGGTTTTGCCTGGCACCGGTGTCTGCACGGGGCTTTGTATTCGCTTAGTTCAGTAGATTTGCATTCACGCTTTAGGTTTGGTTATTGAAATTTATGTTCCTCCTTAGTGACTGGATAGGTGATGGGACCTAGGGGAATAAGATATCACTCCTACTTAGGGTAAAAATAATAAAAACAAAGTCAGTGTTAATGCCCCAGGCACAAATGATCCTACCACAGGGGAGAGGGAAGCGTAACAGGAGATTTACCTGGCTCACGAGCTCTCCAGTGACCTGGAACTCGGAAAGAATCATACAAAATCCCGAAAATGGGTCAGTTTAGTAGGGAGGATTGTAACAGAGCAGTGTGGGAGTGTTGGGTCAGAGTCAGGCCGAGCGTGAACTGGACGAGAGTTAGAGGGGCAGGAGATGCCCTGTCCGTGCCTTGGCAATGCGGAAGGGGAAGGGAGCGGAACAACGGGTTCCACCAAGAAGCAGGTCCCTCTGTGGGCATCTGTGTTGACAAGGCCTGCAGGCGTGGGACAGAGACGAGGAAACCTGCCCGTCCTCAGACCCAGCGAGTGCACGGAGATCTGTCCTTGTGTCGTCAGGGGAATGAATGCCTGTGGGGCTCTGAGAGCCGCTGCCAGCCCCCCTGGGAGGTTTCCTGGGCAATGGGTGAGATCCGCAGGCAAGCTCGGGAGAGGACTTCAAAAGCAGCTCAGCCAGATTAGGTCTGCGTCTGTACCTACAAAAGCCTAGAATAAATCAACACGTTATTTGTAAGTACCTCAAACGTAACAAGGAGATGAATAACAGCCAGCGTATATTTGTCAAGAACAAATCTCATCAAGCCAACCTAATTTCCTTTTATGCCAGCCTTTTGGGTAAGGGAGAAGCAGTGGTTGCTGCATCGCTCGGCTTCAGAAGGGCTTTTAGTGTTGTCTCATTCAGTACCGGCGTAAGGAAACGCTGGCTAAATGGGCCACTGGGGACAAACCTGTCTGGAAAGAGAAACGTGGCACTGGATGGGGCTGAAAAGGCGTTGCGCAGGTGCTTGTCCTGAACTGGAGCTTGTTGGGCATGGAAAAGAGAAGTTTGGTGTTTAAACTTGCGGATAGAAAGAGTGGAGAGGCTGGAAGCATTATCGGAGGTAGGATGGGGATCCACAGAGAGGGGCTGGGAAATAGCCTGAGCAGAAGCAAGAGGCTGTAAAGTGCTTGTGCAAGAATTGTCATAAGCACAAATTCAAGTGGGAGGGGAACGACTGAGTCAGGGGCTGCCATCATGACCCGGCAGCCAAATCTGAGCTCACAACGTCATGCTCTTGCGATGAATGAGACAGACGTCACCCTGAAGGTATTCACGAGGAGTGCAGCCATCCTTAACGCTCTCTCTGCCCAGCCGTGTCCAGCTCTGAGCGCTCGACTCCAGAAGGAGCTGGGAAGAGTCCAACGGAAAGCACAGAAAATGACTGGTGAAAAGGGACCAGTCTCCAGTGAGAACTGGGACTGTTGGATTTAGAAGGAC
>NW_009626423.1:16073-22179 GCF_000690535.1 Cariama cristata
AGGTGTAAGCCTTGAGCTATGTAAAAGGCCGTAAGATATTCTCTGTGTCCACAGGTTCTTGAGGAAGCAACAGAGGAGATTCAGATTAGACAGGAGGGAAAATTTCCTCCTGGTACAGATGGGTCCACTCAGGAGCAGCTTGGGGGAGTGGGTGACCTCTGTCAACAGCAGATGACAGCTTAGGGACACAGTTCAAAAATTTACTGAAGATACCACATGTATTGTCTCTTTTAGGCCAGGTTTGGGTTAGGTGAGGTCTTGGGAGCTCTTCCTTTCCCCCTCTTAGGTGCTAGCCAGGCAAAAGCATTCACCGTGTGAGTTGCACTTCAGTCAGGTGCCCTCTGTCCTGCGTGGTCTTCTGCCGCAAATGTGTGATGGGGTAACATGCGAAGCAACCTACCGATGGAGCAGAAAGACCAAATGCGTGCATACACATGCAACCTTCAGAGCTTCCCTGTGGCCAGCCAATCTGGGCTCTTTGCTCACATCGGGTATCTGGGACAGGGCCGGTGCTCGCTGCCGTCTGTCTCCTTTGCTAATAATTAGATGCAATCCAAGCTTCCCTGCAGGAGAGCCCTGTCCCCATGGGGGAAGAAGCAAGGCTGCACAGATTAAGGAAGCTAATTAAGAGAGCATTGGTACTAAAGCCCCAACAGTAAACTTTGAAATCTAGATAAGGGAGCAGTATTTAATTATATACAATTAAAACACCACATCTCAGCCCCCTGAGAAGTGGCAGGCTTCGAAAGCCCGCACAAAGGTGCTAATGAACAGATCTGAAGGCGGCGGTGGGCTAGGGGCTGTGCTTATTAAACTTCACCTGAGAAACACACCTGAAGAGAAGAGCTAGGCAAATTCCCTGGGACCAGCGGCTCCTTATTTCTGTGTAGTGTCCTCCCTCTGGCGGGGCAGGTCATGGGGACCCGCAGCGCTGGCACGGAAAAAAGGGAGGTTGCTCTGCTCTTCGTGCAGCTGGGCACCGACCGTCGCAGACGTGGGAGATGAAGGTCCTGCCCCTTTGCCTGCCAGCCCCGGGCCTCCTGGCATCCCCAGGGAGCACCGTGCCGACGGTCCCCTTTGCCCCACAGTCCTGCAAAGTTATCTGAGGTTATTTTCCCACGAGTTTGCTCTGGCCATTGAAGCAGCTCCTTCCCCTCCCTGCTCTTTGCCGCAGCGCGTATATAGTCCCTGACTTCTGATCCTTTCGCCTGCCCTCTCCAAGGCAGGAGGGCAGTTTGTTTTCCCCGTAAAGTGCCTGCCCTGTGTTCAAACATTCGCTGTTGCACTCTGTGCCAGCTGAGCCAGCCAGCTTGGTGGACTGCAGCAGTAGCTTTTATCCCGTAGCTGCTTCTGGGTGTTAATGTAGTAAAACCACGATGAGGGAAAGCTTGGAGGGATTCGTATCATCTGGCAGAGTAGAGCTGCAGAACCAGCCCGAATTTTTCCAACATTCCTCTTCCTCAGCAACTTCAAACCCTTAAGGAAGGCTTTAGTTCAGCCTTGGGTGCCAAAGGAGGTGGTGCCTGTTTTAACTTGTAAATATAGAGTGCCAGAGGGCTTCTACCTCCTGAAGGCAGTAACTTCGAAAAGCGCAAGGGAAAGGCTCGAGCTCCTTTTCCTGCATCCTTGTCTCCTGGTCTTTTGCCAGGTCTTTTCCCCCACTTTCTTCTAGGTCCATGCGCAGAACCCATGAGTCGCATCTGCGATGCTGTCAGAAACAGCTTCCCTGGTGATTCGGCTGCTTAAAGCGTTACAAGACCTGAAAGTGATGCCAACGCCATTGAGGTTCATTTTATTTGCCTGAGCCTTTCTGGTGATGTTTTCCTCTGCCGTGCCAAGAGCTGAAGCCTCAGGGGGTTCTTCGCTCATTGTGTTTTAGACGAAAATTAAATTTCTTGTCGAATCCCAGAGCTCCAAGAGTTGGGGTTTTAAGAAAAATGCCGAGTAGCATCCAGAGTGCCCTGTCTGGACCTTGGTGTGCCAGGAGAGAATTCGCCGTGCTTCGAGGGGAGAATTGCTTTCTGTTGTCAGTCCTGCAGGGCTGGAAGGGAAGGTGGGAGGCTTAAGTTGCTTCTCATTTCAGATCTTCCTAGACCTAGTATGAATGAGCATGTCGGTCTCTTGCAAATACACAAACAGATTTCTACAAAGTACTTGCTAATGAACCAAAGCAGCAGTTTGTCCTTGCAGTGATTTGTGGGGAGTCGATAAAAGACTCAACCTGGGGAGCTCATTACGCTGCTAAAGCCGTGCATTTTTAGTGTAGGCGCTGGGAAGATGTTAGCTGCTGGCTGTGGTGCAGGGCGAGAGGCTTGGCAGAGCCGGGAGCAGACCCGGGAGAGCAGACATCCATCACCGCCGTGGGCACGAGCACGGGGCTGGCTCGCAGCGGGGGCAAGGCAGCCCAGCCCGCGCGGTGACCATTTCCAGCCCCGATCGCTGTAGTCTCGAGGCCGGGCTGCAGGCACACTGGTATCGTGCTGGGGTCTCAGGTGCAAAGGGGAGAAGAGGAGAGCAGAGCCCAGCACCAGTGAGAAAGGAGAGCCACAGCAGCCTACTTGGACACTTAGCCGCACGCCTGGTATTAAACAGAGACCTTCTGGAAAATAGTCAGACTCTCAGGGCTTAAAAACCAGGCAGTTAATCCTGCACATCCAAGGGAGCGTGGCACTGCTCCGTGCTGGGGTCTCAGGTGCAAAGGGGAGAAGAGGAGAGCAGAGCCCAGCACCAGTGAGAAAGGAGAGCCACAGCAGCCTACTTGGACACTTAGCCGCACGCCTGGTATTAAACAGAGACCTTCTGGAAAATAGTCAGACTCTCAGGGCTTAAAAACCAGGCAGTTAATCCTGCACATCCAAGGGAGCGTGGCACTGCTCAGCCACCGCTCTGCTTCGTGGGCGCAGCGCGTTTGTCGCCTTCAGCTGTTGCTCAGCTCAGCCACAAGGCCAATTCGCATCACTGCCCTTTCCTCTTGGTGTGAGTAAATGGGCTTACTCACGCCGCAGCTCTAGGCATCTCCAAAAGGGATGCACATACCCCGGGGTGCCCCTATACCTAAGGGTTGCCTATGCCTCAGCAATGGCAGCGGGTGAAAGACCGACCAGGGAAGCGCATGTGTGGGGATGAGGTAAAAGAGAGGTGAATGCATGATGAAAATCGGAAAAGGAGAGGTGGAAGGGGGGCCAAAATCCCGACGGTTCGTGTGAGCGCTTCCTCTCGGCTGCCGGTGGGTGCTTCCAGAGCTACAATGTGCTGGGGGTCGTGTTCAGGGGCCGCCAGTCCCATCACAGCTTAGAGCAAGGTTGGGATGCTCAAGTTTGCAACAGCTAGCTGGAAAAAGCTGTTTGGCTCTTGCTACAGAATGAGTTTGACATCCAAGTCTTAAACGCATCGAGCTGATATCGCACAAGTTGCGGCTTCAGTGTGCTTGCAGGGAGAGCCCTGGCTTGGCACTGGGCAGCAAAGGTAAAAGCACTGAGGAAAAGAGAATTCTTCTGGCCTTGCCAAGAAAAATCGCTGTGCATGGGAAAGGGAGAACCAAAGTGATCTGAATTTTCCTGCTGTCGGTCAGCATTTTGGTGCCAAGGTAGTCTCGCTCTGTGTGGATGGGTACGCGCATGTGAGAGAGGGAAAGAACAAAGGTAACGTGGAGAGCTCCATGTTTAGTACTGTGTTAATCCCTTCCCTCCCAGCTAGAGCAGAGGTTTAAAATTCCTTTGCTGGATATGAGGGGAAATGTACTGATCTGTGTGAACATTACGTACCATGGGAAGACGGCTTTACCTTTCAGGAAAAGTTGCAACTGAATAATTTAGTTCAGGAGTCTGAAGAAATTAATTGAAGTTTGGGGTTGTGATTTATTTATTTATTTATTTATTACTTCACAGAAAACTCACGTTGCATTTTGAACCAAACTTTCCTATATTAACTCTGGGAACTTGAGCAGGGGATGGATTTCAGGCCAAGTGTTTTGAAAACCCCTGCTAACAGGAGCTGTGGCAGAAGGCGAAGCAACAACACGTCAGCATCTTGATTTCTCTGTGAAAGCCAGTACGTTCAAAAGGTGTATATCGAGTCAGGCAACTTGTGCACCAACTCTTTGCAAGTGGGGATTTGCTTCTGGCACCCTAGTTCTGTGATGGGAAACCCTGCAGAGGAGCAGGTGGGAGTCGCAGAGCCACGTCCCTGCGTTGGGCCCGGAGCTCAGCGTGATGGGGGTCTCTGCCAGCAACCGTGGGGCGCAGTGCCCACCCTCCGGTCCTTGCTGGGATACCGCACCTTTGATTTGTGGCATGAGTTTTATTAATTTATTTCTTTCTGAGCTTAGGCGCATGTACTAATTAGAGGAGAGCTGGTGAGCTCTGCTAACGCCTTTGAACACAGGTAGCTTTAGGCTTGTGTTTGGGTCATTAAAAATGAAGTAAAATGACGTTTTCTTTGCTCCGGTTATTGTGAGCGGGGGCCTTGATTCGGCAGCAGTTATCTCCCCACCACCACCGCGCTAATGACTTCCAACGCAGAAGGATCGGTGTGTCGTTAACGCGATAGGGCGGTGTGACAGTACTCCATGAAAGGGAGAGGCTGAGACAGCCTGGTTTATGACGAGCCTGTAACAAACCTGGGACTAACTGCCTGAGTTTAAACCCTTGGGAGGCTGGAAGCCAAACCCTTTGCCGATGAGTGAGGGGAAGCCCTTCCCGCAGGGACGTCCTCCCAAGGATGGGGCATGCTGCGGGGCCGGCAGAGCATCACTCTCTCCTGCTCCTCCCTCGGTTTCTCCATCAGTCCCCTTACAAAACAGCTCACGTGGCCCCGGCGCTTACAAGCGAGGGGGAACCAGGGTAAGGATTTCTCTTCACGCTTTGCCAGGAGAGGCAAAATGCAGGAGGGCGAAACCCTCCCAGGAAAACCCAGCTCTCGTCTCCCGAGGCTCCTTCTCTGCCTGCCAGTGCGTCCAAGCAGCGCGGGTGACCTTGACGTTCGAGCGAGGTTTTCTCCGCTGCTCTCTGGGATCGCTCTGCTGGCTGCAGAGATGGAGATGGAGGCCATCGGTTTGTAAACGTAAATGATAGGCTGTAGAGAAAGGCTTCGTCTCACAGCTGGTCTAAACTACAAATACAACATAGCCACGTATGTCAGCGCTGCTAGAGATGGCCTGTGAAGGTCATTTGGCTTACCTCCCTCTGTGACGGAGGTCGTGCAGGCTCCTTGGTTGTCATTCCTGCAACAGCTGGAACTAGGGAAATGTTCGATTGAGGGTTTTTCCCAGAAGTACCTCACTGCATTTTCTCCTCTCGGTGAAAATGAGGAAAACTGGAAACTCCACAGAAGTTTTTCATTTAAAAAGCTGGAGGAGGAGAAGCCGTATAGGTTTAGAGGAGGGGTTGGCTTGTTCTTTAGAGAAGACACCTGGGACAAAATCAAATGTCACCCTTGCCTACTGCAGTCCTCGATGACAGAGATCGACATCGCAGCACTGACACGGAGAGACCCGCGGAGATTCACTGTGCCGGGAGGGCCCTGGGCCGTGACCCTGCTGTAGGGATGCCGTCCCATCGGTTGAGGTTCAGTTGCGAGGGAGGTGGAGGTTTACTTGCATACTGTGACGGTGGAAATGGCTCACATCTCTGGAGCCGCAGAACAAAATTACCTTCAATTTCTTCTTCTGTCGCTCTGTGCCCTGTAGCAGTGCTCTCCAAAGGTGACTGCAATGAAGGCATAAATAAAATTCAGCACGCGCTGGGACTACACATACCTGGAGCCATAACGGAAACCTTAATGAGTTAAATCAGAGCTTTTATTATCTAATTTCTCATTGTCAACCAGTTTCTTGCATCTCTGTAGATAATTGATGCAGCGGAGAATAGTTCTTGCCTTCTGTAAGCTGGCTGCCTTTTGAAACGCTCCCATCAGAGATGTGTTTTTCAGGCTTGTACTTCTTCCTTCTCATTATCTTGTCAAGGGGAGCTTTCTTCGCACTGACTCCATCCGCCGAGCAGAGGAAGGAGAACGTATCGGCAGGGAACGCGAGGCCGCTTTGTCTTTGCCCTGTGGATGTGGGCTCGGAGGCCTCGGGGGCAGCTCCGATTCCCCTGGCTGCCGGGGG
>NW_009626423.1:22203-24333 GCF_000690535.1 Cariama cristata
GCCAGCTCGGCCGTGGCTGTGGCTGAAGATGCCTTGCAGCGGGGGGTGAATCACCTGGCCACCGCCCCTCTTGGTAGGCTGCTCTTTCAGCAAAGGAGCTCTTTTCCGCTCTGAAAGCTGTCGACCGCAAAGGCAGCACGTTTTTGAAGTCTAGAGGAGTAAAAAAGACTGCAGACAAACCTGAAGAGTTTTCCCCAGTAGCTAAACCCCTGGGTTCTATCTGTCGAAATTGTTGAGAGAAGATCCAACAAATATTTGTAACGCTCCGATTTCTACCGAGGGTGCTGCATACCCGCCTGAAAGAGTGCATACGGCTCTGGCCTGCCGGCTGGGGAGCGTGGTCGGCTGGGCTCCAACTGCGTGAGGCTGCACGCAAGTATCGCTGCTCTGTTTTGGGGTTTGGTCCTTCTCCCTCCCAGCCTTGTGGCTGGGCTCATCTAGCAGATGTGCCTTCCTTTTCAGATCTGTCCTCCCACATTTCCTATCGGGTGTTTGCGAGCTCCGCGCGTTTGGTTGTGGCGCAGAGGCAGGGAGCAATGCGGACCGGTGGGCAGAGGTGACCAGGCTTCGGAGACACGCAGAATGATGATGGACGGCAAGGTGGCTCTGGATGAGGAAGCTGGGAAGGGTCAGCAGGCATCAGGGTCTCTCCTCACCACACCTAGTCCTCCTCTGGGGTTGGAAAACCCCTTCTTCCCACAGAGATCTTGTCTTTCTTCATATCGCCCCTGTTTCCACCCCAGCCTCCCCTCTGTCCCGCCACTCCCTTTTCCTCTGCTCATCTTTTGAGTGTCACGGGCTTGGGGGACGAAGGCTTGTACCCTGCCTCAGACCAGGCGGGCCTGGGCCATCCTGCCCCAAAACGTGCTGTGGGTACCTACATAGCCATAATGCTGCTCCTGGCTTGGCCTCGCAGGCTCCCTGCAGAGAGAACTGATGTCCGGTGGGCTTAGTCCTCAGGTGTCAAAAATTAATAAATGAGCCGTGTTTTACCAGGATCTGAATCGGGATGCCTCGGCGCCCTTTGGGGATGTGCCCCAGGCGGCGGCGGGGCGAGCGGCGGGGGGATGGGGCCTGCCCTGCGGGACGAGCTCCTGCGGCCGAAGCACCGGCACGGGTCAAATAAGCCGAACACGCGCTGCGGTACAGCCGGCATCATAACTACCAAACTGCAGTTCAAACTGCAGTTCTCAAGCCTGCATCTTCTTACTTGCCATCACTGCAAAGAGGTTTGCTGTGTCTGGTGGTTGTTTCCACCCTGCGAACTCAGCGTTTGCTGTTGTGTAGCTGGCTGGCGTTGCTGCTGCTTTGGCACTGACTGAGACCAAAATTTGGTTGGTTGGTGGCTTTGTGACCGTGCCGTGCTGAGATACGGCATGAGTTACAGAAAGAGAAACAAAAGAGGGTTTGTATTTAAATAGAAATGGTTGTTGTGGTTTTGCCACCACATAGGGCAGGGACACATGCAGAAATGAATTTGCCGCTGTTTGCCTAGTAACAATAAGCAGGTTGAGATGGTGTGTTAGATCTCACAAAAGGAAACATGACTTCTCTTTTATATTTTCTGGTTTTTTAATTCAGATGTTCACTGCTGTTTTCTTGAAACTGAGTTGCAAGTAATGAGCTGGGGGTGGGTGGGCAGGCATTCAGCTGCAATGAAGAGCCAGGCCAGCTCAGAGGTTCGTCCTCCTGTCAGACCGCTTCGTCAGAGGCCGATCTCTTGGTGAGGACCAGGCGTCGTGAGCTCCAGCTCAAGGCTCGTGTCTGTTGGCAAGCTCACTCGACTGGTTTGCGGTTCGCGTTAGGGCTGGGCTGTTAAAAGCCTGCAAGCGGCAAGCTGAGCATCGTAATGCCGGCTCTTTGCTTTTGAGCGTGCGGCCATCTCCCTGCGGAGTGCCTGTGCAGAGCAGTGTCTTGGGGAGGCAAAGCGCTTAATATCACAGGGCCAAAGCTGTTGATTATTCAGGGGCTATGAACCTATTCCCCCCCCAGCCCGCCCCGCGGGAAAACCTTCAGCGCTGGTTTTCAAGCCCGTGTGCCTGTCAGCGTACATCCCTACTCTGTGTCTCACCTAAGAGACAACGTCCCAACCACACGGCAAAGCCACAGGTAGTGACTCCTCCAGCATTA
>NW_009626423.1:24364-25470 GCF_000690535.1 Cariama cristata
GGGAGGCGGGCAGAAGTTGGCGAGCCGAAGGGGAAGGGAGGACGGAGTTGACACCTGCGGCGTTGTGTTCGCAAACGCTCAGCTAGAAGCAGAGGCGGGCGACAGGAGAACACCGCTGTCCCAGCCAGGCTCCCCTTTGTTCATCCCCGGGCGGTGCAGCGGGACCTTGTGCCAGGCCGTGTCCCCTGCGCGGGGGGCACGGGCACCCCGGGACTGTCGGTCCTGGCCGGGGGGGCCGGGCGGCTGCGGGAACACGTGTGATGCAGGAAGCCCCTCTCTGAGTAAAGCTCTGCAGCACATCTCCTGCTGCTGCGGGAGGACACCTGGGGGATTCTGGGGAAAAAAATTGAAATTTTAGTGGAAAATGTGGACTTCTGCTATCAAAAGAATTTTTTCACAGAGAGTAAGTTGTAGTCACTACTAGCGTCCGAAGCAAAACTTTTCAATGCCTTGTGATTTTCTAGGTCCGTTTTCATGCAGGAATTGTTTTTGCTCTCGTTTCTGCCAGCCCGAATACCAGAAAACACCGTTCCCCCGTTGACCAGCGAGCGCCTTGTAAAACGCCCTG
This sequence comes from Cariama cristata, assembly GCF_000690535.1. Taxonomy (NCBI): domain Eukaryota; kingdom Metazoa; phylum Chordata; class Aves; order Cariamiformes; family Cariamidae; genus Cariama; species Cariama cristata. The sequence continues at coordinate 24,933 of NW_009626423.1, forward strand.
CGTCTGCTTGGCAATGCTTTGTGTCAGGAGTGCAGTGGGTGACCCGGTGGCTTTGCAATAGTTAATAGCGCTTTATAATTGCAGGCACACGAGGCTGGGGGACGTCTCTCTGCATTTCCAGCCTGTTGTGCCCTGTCGTACACGTGGCCGTGAGTGTGGCATGCTGAGACATCCCTGGGAGAGCAGAGCTCTTAATGCAACAGCGTGAAAATCATACTTCAAAGCTGATTGACGATATGGGCTTGTTAATTTTACAGAGGTTAATGGATCTCGTTGATGCCGCGTGTACAAGGATTGCTAGGGACTTAGCATCTTTTTCTCCCCCGTGTAGTTCTTTGACCATATATAGCCAAGGTATCAACTTACAGGCCTGGGGATTTCAGCTTTCTGTTTAGATTTTAGATGAAAGGCTGCAGTTGGAAGTGATTGTTATAAATATTTGCTGCTATCTGGTAGCAGGCTGACTTCAGTCCCTTCTAAGGAATACACCATAATTATCCTTTACAGCAGCTGCAGTGAAAACCCCGCTGCCGGCAGA
>NW_009626424.1:0-254 GCF_000690535.1 Cariama cristata
GTGGCTCTTGCACGCGCGGTGGGAGGGGCGCCTGCGTGGGGGTCTGCGGGGCAAGGAGAGCCCCCTCCAGCCCCAGCGCTGCTGCTGCTCAGGGAGGATGAGGCCCCAGCGGAGCTCTTGGGACAACTGGTGGCATGGGTGGGAGAGGTCGATGGGCCAGACGTGATGGTACAGACCACAAACCAGCCCTTTCCTGGAAAAGGGTGCAGTGAAAGTTTATCGTCCTCCCATTTCCCATGGCTCGTGGGGTGGGC
>NW_009626425.1:0-2210 GCF_000690535.1 Cariama cristata
ATTTTCCTGCTTGTGGTGCCTGTGCCAGCTCCCCTTGAATCCCGCTCCTCCTCCTCACCCCCCGCCCCGACTCCGGGGTCCCCTTTGCCTCCCCGCCAACGCGCCTGCCTCCCTGTCAGGTAACGCAGGGGCTGTCCGGGCCGATCCCTCCCCGGGGAGAGCCCTGGGCCGGACCCCACCAGTAATGGAAGGGGGTGGTCGCCTTCATCCTGAAGAGGACATGGCTAATATTCACAGCCTGACTTCGCTTACCCCACATTATTCATTTTGCTTTTTCCGTCTCCGAGGTTGAGCACTTCAGGTCGCCTGTGACCTCACCTAGGCTCTGATTCTACCGCCTTTCACATGGGGTGGCTTTCTGTGGGTCCTGCCGCATCGTCCCCACTGGCACCTAGACACACCATGAGCCCTGTGATACCCAAAACCCTTTAGATTAAGCTGGTTTAAATTTAAAAGTAGCCCTCGACAACTTTTGGGACGTCCTCCGCCTGCTTCCTCGCTCATGTTTGCTGTGTGCTAAATCAGCCGGGGCAAGGAAGGAGAATGAGCCATGGTTTCAGGGCCAGGCATCACCTGCGTAGTGTTGAATGGCGTAGGCACCATAGCCGGCAAACCCCTCTGCCCTTGCCAACATGGGCACCGAGAGATGGCTCCTTCCTGCTCCGCACAGCACCGGCAGCAGGCAGTTGTGGTGCTGCGCGGAGCAGGAAGGAGCCGTCTCTCAGCGCCGGTGGGTGTTGCCGTGCCAAAGTGCAGTTGAACGCCCCATTTAAGACCTTTTGACCGCGGCTTGTGTTAACGGTGCTTTTATTCCACCACCCGAGGTAGCTGCTTTGCCTGTGCTGGGGTGAAAAAATCCATATCCCATGAAATTCCCACTGTGGGTGAAGCAATCTGTTGTCTTCCAGTGTTGGAAGCAGGCTGAGTTTTTGCTCACTGAGGGCTCGCCTTAGTCCTTCCCATCTCATCGTTGCCAGGTCTTCCACTCGCCCCGAACTTCCTCCCCCCGAGTGACCTTTCGGTGGGAAACTGCCACCAGCTCTGGATTTCACTGTGTCTGCCTCCTTTCTCTGGCGACAGCAGCTTTACAGAGCACAAGGAGCAGAGCTCGCTGCCTTTGTGCACCTCCTGCTCGCCTGCAGGAGGAGGGGTTGGGCGTCGGGGTGGGTTTCAGCATCCGAGGGACCTGTTGGCTCAGAGTTTGAGGGCAGTTTCTTTGCTGGAGCTGCACGACTGTTCCAGGTTGCTGTTTTATTGTGAACGCTCAAGTTACCCTGGGCTTTTTGCATCACGAGAGTGGTGTTGGGGAGTGCTGCCGGTCAGTCTCTGTGCCGGGGGAAGGAGATATGCTTGTGGTAGGAGGATGCCCCAGCAAACGTTCCACTTTCTGCCCCTGTACCTTGCGGGTTGGCATTCAATTCCCCAGTTTTCCCCTCTTCGTGTTCCTGAGTCTGTTCCCGAGCTCGTACCTCTCTCCTTTCACTTACAGCAAGAGAGAAAAGGTCAGGCCGGTGCAGGGGCTGCCGCAGAAAGACCTGGTTTTCCCTGATGTGGAAGGCTGTTTGGGCTGACAGACCAAATGTTGGTGCTTTAACAAGCTGAAAGGAACCAGAGACCTCCACGAAAACATGTCAGGGTAGTGGGAACTTCCTGTTCGACTGCGCCTGGGGAATTTCTTTCCCATTTGGAGGGCTATCGATCGCAACGACAGCCAATATTTGATGCCAGATGGGGGTTGTGGAGCCATTTTCTGCTCTCTGGGGTGTGGGAAGAGCTGCTTGCTGCTTTCCCAGTCGCAGGACAGGGCGGGAGGGGTTTGCCAGCACCGTTTAGCTCAGGCTCGGGGTTGTGCTACATGCTGAAGCTGCCTCATAGAGAAGGCGTTTACTTTAGTGTCACTTGAGTTAGTCACAACAGGTAACGTCGCAGTAAGAGTATCCCTGGCCCTGCCATGGTGTCGGTGTCACAGACACGCAGCGGTGTCATGGACACGCAGCGTCCCCTTCCCGCCTGCAGTCCTGAACCCGAAGGGCCAGGAGTCGTTCCTTCTCCGACCCCATCGTGGTGCCCAGGACAGGGGTGGAGACATATCTTCCCTGGGAGGCCTAGAAGGGGCCACCGCTTCCCAAGAACCCTGGCATCGCTTCCCAAGAACCCTGGCATCGCTTCCCGAGAGGCCTGGCATCGCTTCCCCGCCTGTTTACGGCTTC
>NW_009626425.1:2244-5842 GCF_000690535.1 Cariama cristata
GGGGCAGGGGCCGTGGGCCGGGGCCAGGTGCCGCGGGGAGGCCACCATCCCCCTTCACATCCAGCGATCTGTCCCTCCCTGTCCCTCCGGGGCAGTGCTGCCCTGCGTGGAAATGGTAGCTGAAGGCTGCCGTCCTCCCCGCAGCTGGGAGGAACATTAACCAGTTAACGAGTTAACCAGGCCTGGTGTCAGTCCTGCTCTTGGCCGAGGGCCCTGACTGGCCATGGAGGAGCAGCTCCCCGAGGGGCTGCCACGGCCGCCCCAGTCCTGCTGCCGGAGACCATCCTGGGGCTTGGCTGCAGTGTCTAGCTCGCCCCCAGCCCACGGCAGAGCGAGTGCTGCGCGCTCTTCCCCAGCTCTGAGGGCGAACGCTCTGGCCAAAAAAAGCTGGTGACCTTCAGAAGCGAGGAGGGGAGCTTGGGAGCTCCCTGGCAGAGCACTCTGCCGAAGCGGTGAGTAGCTGCCGGTGTAGGTGATGCAGGCGCAGCCCCCGGCACGCGCTGCGGGTGAGCTCGCTCTTAGTCACGCAGCCAAAGCAAGGCAGCGGCATGTAGGACAGGATCAGATGGGAGGCGCGGGTGCCGATTTGGGGCTGTCCTCCCTCTTTTTCCCCCTGCCCAGAAGAGGTGTTGGCTTCCAGACTTGCCCTCTGCGCTGGCTTCTGGGCACAGAATCATTTGGGTTGGAAAAGACCCTGAAAATCGTCGAGTCCAAGGCCCTGGCAGGGCTGGGCAAACCGCAGCCCTGCTGTGCCACCTCGGGCTTCTCCTTCCCCGGCTGCGAGGATCTTCTTCTTTGCAGGATACGCACGCTTTGCAGCAGCTGTTGCACAGGGAATTACTCTGGAGTCTGAGACAATGAAGCTGTTGGAGAACTCAAGTTTTGAAGCAATAAACTCCCAGCTGACGGTGGAGACGGGAGATGCTCACATCATCGGCAGGTGAGTGCTGGCAGCAGTGCTGGCAGCTGCCTGCTCTCTGCCAGGGAAGCAGGGCTGCTTTCTCATGCTTTTCCTGAGAACAGTACCAAAAGGCATTGGGGTCCAGCAGCGTCCGCAATCCGGCAGCATCACTGATCCGTCCCAAATCCTGCCGGAGCAGAGGGGACGTGGCCGCAGACTCGTGGAGTGAGGTGGGCCAAGCTCCAGAGCTGGAACTCCTGTGATTTTTCTGTCGTCATTTCCTTTCTGGGGACAGTGAAGGCCGGCTGCGATCCTGTCCGGCCGTACTGGAGAAGCCAAAGGAGAGGCCATGTTCGCTACCACCCATGCTCTGGTCTCATGCCACTACTCCCACTGCAGCCCTCGCACACTCACTAACGAGCAGGTTGCTCGCTGATGGGCAGGTCCATGGCCCTACTCCGGTACCACCGGGCTGGAGAGCCTGGCCCACAGCTCAGGGACGTCTCGTCCCGGGATGAGGGCTGTGTGGGGCACACTTGGCCCCGAACCGATGTGTGCAGTGTGATGGGATGAGATGTGAGGTGTGAGAGCTCAAAAGCTTGATAAGGGCAAAGAGGAACCACACCTTGCATGTATAAAGCCAACCATCTTATTAGTGTAATTGAAGTTATTCAGTAATCTTATTCTTTCTCACTCAAGAATCGTTATTAGCGCACATCTGATTATTACAGAGGAGGAATGATAATACAGTTAGGGTACTCCTGTACAGAGAAAGCCTCGACAGTAGCAAGAACACAATTTAATTGTAACACGCACACACAATTCTTAACTTCTGTCCCTTTTTCTGGAGGTGATGCTCCCCTCCCACTGCTCCCCTGGCTCGTTCTGCTGGGGAGGGTGACGGGTGAGCTGTCAGCGTCCGGGTCCTTCCCTGGGAGGAAGGGGATGTTCACGTTGATGATTTCTCCTTCCTCACTGTAGGATCCATGTGGGGTCATTTTTGTATGTTCACTAACGCACTTCTACACCTTGGCTCTTTCTTCCTCGGTTTGCAGCTCTGTGTTACAGCTGATTTTACTCCATACAGTGCCTTTTCTGTACAGTAGAAACTATTTTGTCTTCTGCTGCCCCTAAAACCAGCTTTGTCCCAGTCCAAGTCTCCGTTTCTCTAGCTGACCACTGGTGAGCTGTTCCGAGCTTTCTCTGGTGCCAGCCCGTGCCCTATCTCCTACCATCCCTGCCTGCGCTCCTCCATGCCGTGCCTCCACCTCTCTGGGCTGCCTGTGTTCCTCTGTGTCCTTACACCGGGAGCTCTAAATGTCCCCTTCCACACGCAGCAGTTGCCCCTCGGTGCTGCCTACAGCGGAGGTGACCCCTCACGGACCCCAGCTGTGGTAGAACAGCTCAGCCACAGGCACTCGGTCACGTCGAGAAAAGCTCTCATGGCCAAACCACGTAAAGGAGAGCTGCAGGCGCCTTGGGAAGGCACAGGCACAGCAGCTCTGTCCCGAGGCCTTGGAGGCTGCGGTGACACCGTGTTACAGGGCTGTGCGGTGACAGAGGTTCTGGGGACTCTCATGGCTGAGGCTGCTGGTCCTGCAGGTTTTCTGGGTGCAAATACAGACCTGGTGAACTTGCTTTGCTTCCGAGGGACACAGGGGCGGAGGTGGACCAGGAAGGGAGACTGATCCCTCACGGGCTGCAGTTGCCACCTCCTCCCCTCGGTTGTTTTGGTGCCGTTTCCATGAGATGGCTGCTTTTGGTGCGGCCCGGGATACGCTTGGCTTTCTGGGCTGCAAGCACACTTTGCCTGCTCACATCCAGTTTTTCACCCACGATTGTTCTGTCGGAGCTGGGCAGCAGGACGTACCAGTCACCCAGAAAAGCTTTCGAGGTACCTCTGACAGGGTCCTTTGCCCACTCCGCAGGCATCGGCGCTCAGCACCTCGGGAGCTGGCAGCCATCTCGGCTCAGGGCGACAGCGAGAGCTCCTTCTGCCGGGCTGGCTGCGAGGGAGCTGGTCCTTCGCCAGCTGTGGATCTATTTTTGATCCTGGCTGAAGGGATCCTTTTCGGGCTTACTGCTGGCATTGGCTTGGCTTGCTGTGCTGAGACAGGGTGAGGCACAGCTTCTGCCTCTCTTTTTGAGCGTCCCATGCTAGCAGCAAGGTAGGCTGCCCGGGGGGACTTGTTGGGATGGCTCTGGAAGAGCAGCTCGGCTCAGCCAGCCTCTTTGGTGCCTCCTCGGGGCAAACATCTATACCTCTATGCATGCATACGTATGTACGTATGGGTTTGGGGCAGCCCTGGTTGCCTTGCACAGAGCTAAGAGCAGACGATGTGGGGAAGGTCGCTCCTGGGGACTGAAGATCCTTCGGTCATGCTGGCTGCCTTGTCGGAGTCCCGCCGTCGCTGCCGTGGCGGCGGCGGCGCTGGGCCAGGAGCTTCGTGGTGCTGCCGGCCAGGTTCTGCCGGGCTGGTGGCTGGGCTGGCCTGAGGCGTGGTGCTGTGTTGTCTCCCCAGGATCGAGAGTTACTCGTGCAAGATGGCTGGCGATGACAAGCACATGTTCAAGCAGTTCTGCCAGGAGGGCCAGCCGCACGTCCTGGAGGCCCTGTCGCCTCCTCAGACCACGGGGATCAGCCCCAGCAGGTACCACGGGCTGGGGGGATTCGTCTGCCGCGCTTTGCGCCACAGG
>NW_009626426.1:0-1888 GCF_000690535.1 Cariama cristata
GGAGGCTGGGGTGTTTGTGGGGCTCCTGATGGGCTGAACAGGGCCCCCTGTGCTTCCTGGGTGTGCGAGGGGTCTCTGGGGCCCTGTGGTTGCTTGGCCTGGGGTGTCCGTGAGGTTGGGAACAGGGTGTTGGTGGGGTTGGGTCCAGGCTGGTTGTGAGACACCCCCCAGGGTGCAGCTCAGCACGCCTGACCCCCATTCCCGCTGTGACGCTCCAGGTCTTCGTGCTGCTGTTCATCTTTGTGAAACGCCAGATCATGCGCTTCGCCATGAAGTCCCGCCGTGGCCCCCACGTGCCTGTTGGACAGCACGCACCCAAGGTGGGTGCATGTGGTCCCGCGGTGGGGACATGCCCTCCCTCCCCTGTGCCCACAGACCCGTCCATGCCCGGAGGGGCAGGCAGGGTCTGCTTCAAAATCAGACATTTCCAGGAGCTGCCACCTTGGTGTGGTGACGGGCAGTTGGAGAAGGAGCAGGTTTATTTCAGAGGGCCGTCAGGACTTGACTGTTACCATCCTTGTGATCCCATAAACAAAGTGAGTGCTCTGTAAATGTGGTTGTTTTTTTTCCTGCTGTGCAGGATTTAAAGGAAGAAATCGACATTCGACTGTCAAGGGTACAAGACATCAAGTACGAGCCCCGGCTGTTAGCTGAGGACGACAGCAGGCTTCTGCAGCTGGAGACGCAAGGTACCCTCTCTTGCTGCGCGTCGGTCGGAAGCCACCAGCGGCACGGTCCAGTGCTTGTCCCGCTGCAGCAGGTCGTTCCCCTGGGGCCAAGTTGTGTTGCTGGCCTGTCTTGTCAGCTGGCCTGTCGCAAAGTCACGTTTGGCGAGCCGACACAAGATGGTGTCTGTGCTCCTATCTGCTTTGCCCACCTCCCTCCTACTGCCAAGTTTTGCAGAGCTTTCAGTTTGGGTTTTCTCTTTGCCAGGCTGCTATAACTACCTGTACAGGATGAAGGCGCTGGATGCGATCAGAACGTCTGGTAAGGGAGCTCAGGGCGGGAGTGGAAGGCAAAGGGTGGAGAGAGACCATGTGTGGAAGAAATAAGGGTGCTGCACATCAGGCAGCAGCCTTGTGATAAGGCTCAAGGTCCTTGTTTGGGAAGAGCAGTCACTTGTCGTGCCCGGGGCTGGCAGCCTGAGGGTCGGCTCTACTCACCTGTTGGGAGCAGTCAGCAAATGGAGGTAGTAAATGTGATGGGAAGTTTAATTAGCTGCCAACTTCTGATGTTGTCTGCGGGTGAACACAAGCATTTTTACCCACGCATCAGCCGTTTGTGTTGTGCCTTTTTATCTTCCAGAAATCCCATTTCACACAGAGGGCCGGTACCCAAAGTCTTTAATAGGGAAGAACTTCTGTGCCTACCTGCTGGAACTGCGGAATTCCAGCACCTCCTTCAAAGGCATCCGCAAAGCCTTGATTGACACCTTGCTGGATGGGTACGAGAGTGCCCGCTACGGCACTGGGGTAAGCACTGGTGCTGCATTGCCCGGCCCCTGCATTAGCACAGGGGGCTGTTCCTGCGTTCCGGTCTGATGGCTGGACTGAGGTCATGCTCTAACCTCAGCTGGGTTTTCCGTGGTCTTTCCTGTTTGAATCCAGGTCTTTGGGAAACCGGAATATCTGAAATACCAGGATGCGCTGAACGAGCTGGCAAACATGTAAGTGTTACTGCCTGAGGGTGTAGCTGAGGTACAGTGGTGGCTTCTTGGGCCCTAGCAGCCCATCGTGGAGATGCGAACAGAGACAGGTTTGGGGGCAGAACCCAGCCTCTGAGACATGGGCTGTTTATGCCTGTCCGTCCTTCCAGGTTTACTTAACTCCTTGCAGCCCGTCTGTTAATGTGGTTTTGGGTTTGTTACTTGGTCACGGTCCACATTCCT
>NW_009626426.1:1902-3059 GCF_000690535.1 Cariama cristata
TGCTTGCGCTGGCCGCTTTTAGCCAGGGACGTTGCGTGGGCTTCAAGCCTGGCACGCTTTGGTTTTCAAAACCACAGTGAGCACTGTCGTCCTGAGGGCAGATCTGCCTCGTGTCGGACAGACGGACGCGATGGTCGAGTGGCTCCTCTGGGGAGGGCGGCAGCTGTGACGGTGCCTCTCCTCTCCGTGCAGGACCAAGGCCCGGGGAGGCAGCAGCCAGCGGCAGCACCAGTCAGCAGCCAAGGACCTCACCCTCTCCCCCGAAGTCTCCAACCCCGCCACCATCCAGGTCACCTACCTGCCTTCCAACCAGAAGAGCAAACGTGCCAAACACTTCCTGGAGCTGAAGAGCTTCAAGGACAACTACAACACGCTGGAGAGCACCCTGTGAGCTGCGCAGGGAGCACTGCTCCAGGGACCTGCCATGAGCAGAGCCCCTTGCTGGGTGCAGCTGGTGTCCTGGGCGGGTTTTGGCCGCAGTTCAGCGTGCAGGCAGAGATGGGAGGAAGCATTTGCACTCTCGGGTCTCCCTCTTGCACAATGTTGGAGATCATCGCTCAGCGAAGGCTCCATTTCGGCTGGTGGAGTTTGGCCCTCGCCAGCAGCTTGTTTCAAAGCAGCGTGCCCGCCTGCTGAATCCAGGTCTTCTCCATGGCAGGCTGGGGACACACTTCAGGCTGGAGGCTTTGAGTCCAGCAATATCTTGGAGCCCTGGCCCTGTGAATAAACTGATTAGCTTTAGCTTATTTATAAAAAGACATCGATCCCAGCCAGCGCTCTCCTCCACCTGTTCTCTTTCCCCGTCATGGCCGGCGCGGAAATGATGCTGTCTGGCCGTCCTGTCTGTGTGGGTCTCGGGCTCTGGAGCCGCTCGTCTGTTCTTTCCAAAGAGTGAATGCTCTTCTTTTCCCTGTGGCACCATCGCTGCCTGCTGCTCTCAGCCAGGCGTGCCCAGCCTGTCTGTGTGCCCGGGCCATGCACCCTGCAGCGTGCCTGGACGGAGTGTAAATAGTTTGGTGGCCGGTTCTCAGCCATCGTGGCTGAGGTACCTCTTTGGGCCGCAGTTTCTACCTTTTTCTTGCAACTGGACATTTGGGGATGTCTCAAGCAGACAAATACCAGCTTTGAACGTCCTGTCTGTCCTGCCAAGGGGATGT
>NW_009626426.1:3131-3405 GCF_000690535.1 Cariama cristata
AACTTGAAAGTCTGCGTCCTGCCAGCCCAATGGCAGCGCCCGCTGCTCACCAGTCACCGCAGCGTGTACCGCATGGGGCAGGGACCCTTGCCGCTCACCTGGGCCTCTGCACTCTTTTTAATTGCTGTTTAATAAAATGACAGTTAACCCCAAGCAGGATGTGTGCTGTTGGCCTCTGACTGTGGGGAGCCCTTCCCTGCCGGATCCAGGGCTGTGCCCGGCCCTGTGCCACTGTCACGGTAACCGGGATGCTCTTAACGGTGTGGCTGGTGCA
>NW_009626426.1:3507-4031 GCF_000690535.1 Cariama cristata
GGCCTGGGTCTCCGGGCAGCAGCCAGGGGTGGAGCGCCCCCTTTGTGCAGGTTAAACCCTGGGCCGCCGAAACTTGTTGCTTTGGTTGCAGGTCCTGGTGAAGGGGAGCACCTGCGCAAGGCTGCTGGAGAGGTACAGCCGGAGTCCTGGAGGCTGAGCACCCTGTGCTGGGGGGCAGCAGGCGAGGGGCAGCCCTGGCATGGGGCGAGCTGGGGCTCAGCCCTGCGGGGGGGCGGCCTGGGTAAACAGGTGTTGGCATCCCCCTGGCCCCCCGTCCGGCCCCCCTCGTGTCCCCACAGCTCTGGGCAGGTGGCCAAGGGGCACCCACAGTGCTGGGAGAGGATCTGGGTGACAGCCCGCAGGGTGCTGCTGCAGCAGAGCATGGAGTCAGAGCTGCACCTCGCCAGCAAGGAGCAGACTGGTGAGGCCGGGCACAGCCGGGGGCACCCAGCCCTGTGCCACCAGGGTTGGGTGCCCCCCTCCTTGTCCCGCTCCAGTACCACATCCTGGGGGACGATGGCTCC
>NW_009626427.1:0-1956 GCF_000690535.1 Cariama cristata
GGGGAATGCCTTAACCCCTACCTGTGGTAGCCTCCCTGCCACGGCCACTGGTCTCTGCCAGAGTAGGTTGCCTTATCTCTTATTTTCCGACAGAAATGGCCTTGATTTCCATGCCCATCGTTCGTGTTTTAGGGCTGGCTGCGGGTGCTGGAGCTCACACCCCACCTGCTTTGGGAGAGGGGAGGGATGGGAAGAGTCACGGTCCTCTGGATCCCCCGTCACAGGGAGGTGATCCTGTGGGATCTCAGCCCTGAGGAGTCTCCTGGCGGAGGGAAGGACAAGGTGGTTGATGAGGACTTGGTGCTGGGGTGGGGGAGAGGAGCAGCTCTGCTGCATGGGGTGGCTGCTGCGGGTGACATCTCAGCTCCGTGCGGTTCCATCGTGGCTGTGATGTGTGTGTTCCCTTCCCAGGTGCTGCCCTGCCGCCCCCGCTCCTGGCTAACCAGCACCAGTTCTTCAGTGGCAAGCTTTATGTCCTTCTCTAGTAGCTAAAGCTGCCAGTTGAAGAACTGTTGAATGTAGCCACTCTCTTCTTGTCACCGGGACCTTGGATGTCAGCCACAGCTGTCCCCTGAGCAGCCAGGACGAGCCAGTCTGCAGCGTCCTGTGGATTTGAGGGCTGAGGATGACCCCGACCGGGATGAAGATGTCTCTTCGCTGCCTCCAAACAGAGCCTTGGCTGGGGGATTGCCAGACAGCCCTGTCAGCAGGGCTGTCGAGCAGGGTCCCCCCCACTGGTGGGGTGGCACCGAGCTGAGAGGTGACTAGAGAAGACTGAAAGCAGCATTAAACTTTCTGTTTTGCTCAACAGTTTGGTTTTGGGAAGTTTGTTGCCTGTGGGCTGCCCGGACCTGCCTGGTGGGAGGATGGCAGGCCCTGCAGGGTGCTGGGGCGGGCCGTAGCGGCAGAGCTCAGTCCCCGGCTGATGCCGTGTTGAGGTTCACGGGTGGAGGGTTGGTTGTTCAGGTCCCCTTGGTGGGGGACTTTTGCTCCCCGAGCAAAAGAGGTGACCCAAGGCTGGGTGTAGCTCACAGGACTGACCCGCTGCTGACCTCAGAGCGGGATTAATCCTGCAACGCGGTGGGCAGTGGGATGGAGCCAGAGGAGAAGGCTGCTCCACACCCACGCTGCCCTGGTGCGGGTCAGGACCGGGCGTGGTAGGACTGGGCCGCCGGCAGTGGGTGACTCAGGGCCGAGTCACGCACGGCCCCAGACGTCTCTGTTCCGGGAATCACTGTCCCACGAGGCTGGGCAGCCGTGGCCAGGCCTGGAGCAGCACCAGGATTCCAGGTATTTGGAACTGGCAGTGCTGAGAGGGGCCCAGGTTGACCTTGCTGGCCTCCTCCATGGTCCAGGTTCTGCCTCACCGGTGGACAGAAGCAGAAGACTGCCCAGAACCGGGACTTGGAAGCTGCTCTGCAGGGATGGAGACCCCCATGCCTTGCACTGGGTGAGAGGGGAGCTGTATAGCCTTCCAACAGCTTGATGCAGGGTGAAATGTCTCTATGTGGACCCAGCAAGGACTCCCGGGAGCCTCTGCACACCCCCAGAGGTGCCTCTCCCATGGGACTGCCAGGACCACCACCTCCCAGGCTGCCTTGGTGGCTGGGAAGCAGAGGAGTGTCTGGGTGCTGCTGCTTGGGGCCTGCCAGGAAGGGCACGGTTCGTCCCAGCTCCAAGAGTGGGCAGGGAGGAATGGCTCTGCGCTGAATTAAATCTGCACAGTCTCAACTAAATCTGCCTGTCCCAGGCTCCAGCTGCCCAAAGCAGGGCTGCTACCAAATTTTGGCACCCAGCAATGTGCAGAAAGTGGCGTGATGTCCATTAAGTTGTAGAAGTGGAGCAAATCTGTTGTCCTGGGCTCCTTCCTTCTTATATAAAGCTGCTCTGCCTGGTGTGTGCTGGTTGATGGCTACAAGAAGCCGGGATTCTTTGAGGTCATCGTCACGTGGAGAG
>NW_009626427.1:2265-10041 GCF_000690535.1 Cariama cristata
CCTTTTGTGCCTCGGCATATAGGTAACGCTTAGATTTGCTGCTTCCTCCTGTTGTTGCGAAGGACTGACCTGCTCTGCTGAAAACCAGCTCTTTCCTCGGTAAGATATGGCTATTTCGGGGCAGAAGGTTGCCCCAAGCAGCAGCACCAAGCCCCTGAAGTCAGGAAATGTAAAATGCCGTATTTCAGGTCAAATTCATACATGAGAAGGTGCCAGAGTGCAAGTTTATGCTTTTAACACAAAACCGGCATTGCAGTATCTCACCTGCTGCACAAACAGGTTCAGGCTCTGGCTAGCCTGCATTTAATGTAAAAGCAGAGGGGTTTTAGGGTGACAAAGTAAGTGTCCCTGTGGGAACTTGCCTGGCTCTTGGGGCTTACCCTTCCTCCTGCAAAGCCCCATGTGACCGGTGAATAAGTGCAGTGTTTCCTGTAGAAAGCACAGCCTTGCTCGCTGTTGCCTTGCAAAAATCTAGTAACTCTTCCCTCTAGCATCAAGGCTGCGTTTCCTGCAGCATCTGGCCACCTCCTCGAAGCATCCAGCACGCAGGGACATGGCAGGAGAGAGGATGTCAACCAGGGCTGGGATTTCTCTGCCGGAGACTGGCTGCTGTCAGGGGTTGGAAAGCACTCACCGCAGCAGTTAATGCAATATTCAAGACAGCTGTAGCAATGCCAGCAGGTGCTGGTGGCTCAGAGGTCGGATGGCAGCCCTCTGTCCTTAGGGGTAAGGTATTTCGTGAGAGTTCCTGCACGTAGACTGTCTAGTTCCCAGCTGGGAGAGCAGTTTGCCTTGGTCACAGCTCCCCTTGCTGAGAAAATGTGCTTTTGTAAAGTAGAAGGTCAGCGCGACCCGTGCGCTGAATGAAAGCTCCCTGTCAACAGCCAGCGAGAGGAGCAGGAGGGGTTGGGGGATCTGTGAACGTGTGGCTGCTTCAGACCCTCAGCTGAGCTCCAGAACACCGGCATCCTCCTCTTACCCAGCCCAGTAGATCACTGTCTAGAAGAGAGGGGAAAGCACTGCTTTGCTTTGCCCCAGCATGCAAGTGAGCAGCCAAGGGCTATCTGCAAACACAAAATGCAGGCGCTGGGTTCAGCTTTGCTCATGATTTTATTTCTCTCGTGCCAGGACAGAGGTCGTGGAGCTGTTAACACTTGGTTGACTCTGTGCCCCTCACAGGAGGGCATGTACCGAGCTTAGGTTTCTGCCAGCGAGGGTATGTTGGAGATGTCACAGGCCCTGCAAACGAGAGGTACGTTGGGGAGTTGCAGTAACTCAACTTCGTGTCTCTCAGCGGACTCTGCTGGCACAGGGAACACAGCACAGAGCCACCCACCAGCTTGGTCAGGATGTCACTTACTCTGCTTCTTCTTTAGAGATTTGTTTCCCCGAGCATAAAACTTCTGCAATCAGAGATACCATGGGGTCACAGTTCAGGCTGGCAGCTGCAGTCACGAAGCCGTCCCTGAAAGGGAAAGCGGAAGAATGTGGATCTCTTCAGTGTACATAACTCAGCACGGCAGCATCCCTGTGGCACCTTGGCTGGAGGCCAGCTGTATTTTGGAGGGCTCAGAGCAGGGTGGCTGGTACTGCAGGGCGCACGGGGACTTGCAGCAGATCGCCTGGCGCTGCTGGCAGCTGGACACCCAGCCTGGGAGCATGGGCAGAGGGAGAGGAGATGTGTCCCAGGCTTCCTGCCCAGCTGGTGTCTTCATCGAAGCTCTTTTTCTTCTTCCCTGCCCTGCTTTGGTTTTCTCTGAAACCATCTCGGTGCTGGTCCAACACCAGCAGTGCGCAGCCATGGGAGGTGATGAGGAGCCTCTGCGGGAGCTCTGCAGGCCGTAAAGGCGAGGACCATGCCCTGTTCCCAGGGTGCTGCCATGTCAGAGCATAGACTGGCTGTGGAATCACTCACCTGATGTAAAAGATCAGGAACTTCTGTTGCTCCAGGCTGCCCTTCACAACAGTGTCCGTGTATCCCTTCCCGCAGCCTGCGAGAGAGAGCATTGCAGCCTGCTCAGGGAGCCCTGGTACAGCAGCTGCCACCCATCCCACCTCAGTGCCATCACAGGTTGGGGCAGAGGGGATGGTGACTGGCTGGGGCTGGGCCAGGGCCAGGGCTGGGGACCAGGCATGAAGGCCCCGGACAAGCAGAACTGACCCGGAGGTGCAAGACTGCATCATGACCCTGAGCCTCTCCTTGGCTTGGAGAAGAAAGTTCCTCCTTCTTCATGACCTCTAAACCACTGAGATCAGCAAAGAAGAGGATCTCTGGGAACCTTCAGGCCCGGAGCTCAGAAACAGGGCTCACAAACTCGCCACGGCAGCCACTCCAAAACTTGAGCTGCTTCAGGTAAACTCTGCAACTGCTGTGTCTTTACAAGCCCCGGACCCAGCTGGTGGATAAGCAGATGGGCTAGGAAGCAGTTTGGCTGTTCCCATCTCTCTGCCCTCGCCTACCTGCGTAGCGGATGCTTTTCCCAAACAGCGTGGTCCAGAAGAAGGGAACAATGTGCAACTCCTTCTCTTTCTTCAGCATGTTTAAGGCAGCAATGTGACCTGTGATGAACCAGCAGAGGAAATATTTTTCTTGTAAGTCCTCAAAGAAGTGCCCCCTGCCTCTTGTTATCCTGCTGTCCCTTCTGCCCCATTCCTTCCATGCCCATCTCTGAGAGGAGCTGGAAAGCGAGGCGGCTGCGCTGTCTCACCATGGGCCTCAGCCACCTGTTGGTGATGGATGCTGGACCGGTCCCCATTGAGCAGCGCTACAGGAAAGGAGACCACGTCCCCTGCAGCGAAGACGTTTGGGATGTTGGTTTGCATGCGCTAATGGGACAAAAAGCAATTAGTGCAACAATGAGGGGGAAGGGATTAAGTGCGGACCAGGGATACTCAGCTGGCACTTACCAGATCCACCAGGATGGCACCGCTATCATCTCTGGCGATGGAGGTGCCCTTCAGAAATGCTGAGTTGGGGAACACCCCTGCAGGGAGAGGAGCAAGGACAAATGTGGCAAAGCTCTGCAAAGGCAGGGAGGAAACTCGGCCTTGGCCCTACAGCAAGCACGCGCCTGTGGTGCCTGTTCAGCCTGCTCCGAGCAGAGCAGCTCACAGCAGTGACCAGTGCTTGGTCTGGTGCTGAGCTAATCCAGGGACAATAAAACCAGGGCCCAGAACAAGGCATGCTCTGATAACACAGCAGTGACCTATGGAGCTCAGCAAGCAAGCCAAAGTCATACTGAGAGCGTAAGTAACTCCTTTCCTCCTGCAAGTGTTTGCTCATGGGCTGCTGACTTTCTCCAGGTGTTTGGGGCCAAGAGGAAGGGCTGGATGATAACAGAGTGGGAAAGAGACTGCAGGGAATGGTGTCCTGGGAATGAACTGGGATGCTCTGGGCTTGCTGGCTGTTCTCCCCATTCCCAAAGCTGTCTCCGTCTCCCAACTGGGGTTTCTTACCTATTCCCACCACTACCACATCTGCAGGTAGTTTTTCTCCACTGGCAAGAACAGCCTCTGCGACCTAGGAAGGAAACAAGAACTGTTAACAACGGGTTAAAAAATCTGTCCTAATTCCTGCAGCTTCCCTGCTGCCTCATTCTTTGCTGTCTTTTTTCTTCCCCAGGTTCAGATCACCTTGTCCAACTAATGTGTGTTGCCAGGAATGTAAGAGAAAAATCACACTGTTGTCCCTGAGATATGAACCCATACTGGTGCCCTTTGAGCCCAGAGTTGTGCTCAGTGAAAAGAAATGTGAGGGTCTAGACGTGGGAGAGGAAAGCCTAGATGTAGACACTGGGTTATACCTGAGTTTGGGGTTTTTTCCCCCTAAAATTAGTAGTTCAGGGATCACAATGGCACGACTGACCTTTCCATCCTTTCCTTTCAGCTCACAGAGTTCTGTTTTCATGTAAAACTTCACCCCTTTATTTTGCAGCATCTGAAAAGGAAGAGGAAGCTGGTGTGGGTATTCACTAGGAAATTCCAGGCTGTACTGCTGTAAAAACAGCCGTACCCGGCCAAAACGCAGGCAGGCAGCTTAGCTGCTGCTCCAGGCTGCAGAGAGGTTTCGTTTGCATCCCTGGCTGGTGCAGGGTGCCTGGAAGCCTGGCTTTGCTCTGCTGTCCTGGTCAGGACTGGTGCATGAGGTGGGTCTAGGATGAAGCAGGCCTTGGGGATGAAGCTGAGCTGGGGAGTGTGATGTATGGGGGTGTGTGGGAGGGAGGTTGGGACCAGCCATGTGTGCAGAGCTCCTTCCGTGAGCTGTATGTGAGAAAGGTGGCTGGGCACGCAGGGTTATGACTCAGGGCAGGGGCTCGATTTCCTGGGCTGTTATAGATCACAGGGCTGCTTGGATAGCATGTGTTCTCCGTCGTAGAAATCAGCACCAGGTTTTCCTAACCTTCATGGCAACACCTCCAACCTGAGGACCCAGCGCACTCTGGAAAGGGAACTCCTTTTTTTCCACCACTGAGACGGCACCAGCCTTGTCTGAGAGGAAGGCAGCTACCTCCATTCCTGCAAGGGAAAGGCATGCCCAAGGTAAGCCTGCTGCAAGCATGAACCTGCACCCTCATCCTTGGAAATCTTTTCCCCTTCCAGGTGAGGAGAACAAATCTGATGCATTGCCAGTGCTTAACTGCTCTTCTATGCATTTCTGGGCTGAGGTATTTACCCCCCTCATTCTTTGTTCTTGTGCACTACAGACCTGGATATTAGGAAATGCAGAGTACAGCTCCTGGTTGCGTACAAAATAGCTCCCTTTCTGTGCCTTACCCCGTTACTTTCCCAATGCTTCTGGGGAATCCAGCTCCTCTGAAGGACAGTGACCTTTTCATAAGGCACATTTCCCTCTGTCCGTGTCCAGGAACTGTTTATAGCTCCCAAAGTTTCTGGCTATCAGAGGAAAAAAAAAGTGTAATGGATACCCCCAGCAGCTATAGGGCTCCAGGGAGGAACCCAGCCAGGTAGTGAATGAACATCCCTTCCCCGAGGGCCTCTAGTTAATCTGCACACACAACAGAAGTGGGTTTCAAGGCTATCACTTGATGACTTGATACCTGCTCCAGCCTAGTACCTATGAATGAAGCTCCTATGATCACCAGATTCTTCCCAGTTGCCAGCTCTAAGATCTTCCTAGAATCTTCTGGGGTTTGGATAATGAACACATTCTGCAGGTCTGCACCTGGGACTTTGAGGAAGTTGGAGCTGAAAGAGAGAGAATCCAGATGCATCTCATGATCAAAACCAGAAAGAATAAGGGAAGAGCACAAACCCATGCAATCTCTTGGCTGTGTCATCCCATCCTCTCCTTTCATCTCAACCTCTACCGCCTCCCTCTTACACACCTCTAGAAGACCTCCACACCCCAGTGTTGACCCATCTTGTCCTGTCTAAAATTTTGTGTGTGGCCAATGCTTTGTGCACTCACTGACTGCCTGTTGCAATGAGCAGCTGATTGTACTTCTGAGAGGACCCATCCATGAAGTAGACCTTCTGCTTCTGGAAATCCACTGACACTGCCTGCAGGAGAAAGGAGGCAAAGATCAGACAGATACCTGTGGTCCACTGGTGTCCTGTCACATCAATCCATTCTGCTTGCCTGTGACTGCATGTCTTATTTCTGGACATTCAGGTGAGATGAGGATCCTCTCTCTCACTTCCTACAGGTCTTGGGCTTTAGGAGCACTAAGTATGATAGCACCAAATCTAGGTTCCTCTAAGGGGTGTGCAGAAGGCTAGTTTCAAGGGTCACCCTCTTCTCATGCAACGGGCACATCTGTCCCTGGGTAGCACAGATCAGTGTTACACCCAAGGCAGGCACACCATCCCCAGCACTGGCCTTGGAACACTCTCCCAGAAGATAATGTGTGTACTTAGGCAGAGCTCTAATTTCTATAAATGTTAGCATTATGCCTGCAGGTGTGGGCATCCTCTCCCCATGGCAGGAACAGGACCACCCATTGAGGACTGAGCTCAGCTGCTCTTGTACCTCTTTCTCTGTCCAGAGCTCTATGCCGTGAGCATTGAGGAATTCAGGTTTCCTCAGGTAGATGTCCTCAGCTTTCAAGTTCATTTCCTGGAAACAAAACAGAAATAGGAAATGAAACACTTCTTACAGACAGCAATGCTCCTGCAGTGTTTACTGGGAAGTAAGTTTGCATAAGAGGTAAATTTTGCATTAGTAAATCACAACTCCCCACACTGCCCCATCCCTGTCATCTTCTTTTCCCCCCTCAGAAAAACTCATCAACTCAGACTGTAGTGGGAAGAACTCAGTGAAAGGGGATAAAACCATTAGCTTATGGTGGATTCTGATCAAAGACTTTCTGGGAGGAAGAAGTGAGCTGTTAGCTGGAAATTATAGCCTTTTTCCTTGTGGGTGCCTCAGCACTCCTTCTGCTTTGCCAGAACAACTCAACTGCTCAATCTGATTGTGAGTGTGGGCCATGTCCCTGATTCACACGTGGTACCCAGGCACAGTCCTGCCCCTCTGACATACGAACCTTGCTCAGTTTGGACTTGTCATATGGAACATGTTTCTCTTTGGTGGCCATGATGATCCTGCCAGTAAAGCCCTCTTGGCGAAGTGTCTCTGCACACACCAGGGCAGCCACACCTAGAAGAGATGCTCATCTCAGCCCTCTTACACGTCACTATGGAGTAGGAGGAAGAAGACAAGTTCTCTCTGGAGAAGAGAGCGGCAGCTCACAGCATATGTGGGGAGGGCACAGCACTGACCACTTCACTGACCTCCCCCCAGAAGCAGCATTGTGTTCTGGTTGAGAAGGCATCGCTTGCTTGTGTCCTTCACCCTCAGGCTGCTTTCAAGATCCTAGAAGAAAATGAGAAATGCTGAAATCATACCTAGCCCAAGGTCCTGCTTGTGCTTAGTGACAGCAGGTAAGGTCAGTACCTTCTTTTTTGCTGTAACAAACACCTTTCCATCTTCCACTGTTACCTGAAGGGGTGAAAGGAGACTGCATTTAAATGCTGCATTCATGAGGTTGTGGTAGGAGCTTTCCTGGGAGGTTCTGTCCGGTGGGCCATCTGTCTCTGATATGCTGAGAGTGACTTGTAGGGACCTTGGATGTCAAATGATGCTGAAGAGCTCATCAGCTTTTCTCCTCATCCCAAGAGCACTGAGGAAGAGGTGTAAAACCTTTTTTCTTTCCAAAAGAGCTGTGCTGGCTGTGAGGAATACCAGGATGTATGGCATTGCCTTTGACTGAAAGGAGCTTTAGGACAGGGAGTTACATGATCCCAAGAAATCATCCTGTGTGTTGTAGCTCTGTGTGACCTGGACCACAGAGCTGTGGCCAGGGCAGGGTGCTTGCACTTGATGTCAGGAACACGGAGCTTGTGAGAGTGAATGAATGTGACTGGTATGGAGGACATGGCCCAAGCTGGGAGAAGGAAGAGACAAGAAGTCACCTTAAAGCAGGGAAGACAGTCCAGAGAAGGGTATTCCTCGATGTCTCCAGTTTTGATGTTAAAGCAGGCACCATGCCAGGGGCAGCGCAGCCTCTCCCCTTTCAAGACTCCTGCAACAGAAAAGCCCCCCACAACTGAGGGGTGAGAGCTGACCTCCCTGACATGGCTTCTCCCCCCTGCTCAGAGCCAGGGTTACCTTTGCTGAGCGGGGCACCATAGTGGGGGCACTTGCTGCCCAGGGCACTGAACTCCTTCTTGTTCCTCACCAGCAGCACTGGGTAGCCAGCCACAACTACATCGCAGAGCCTGTGGGAGAAGTGGGCACCCTGGGGAGCCAAGGCTTTG
>NW_009626427.1:10275-11446 GCF_000690535.1 Cariama cristata
GGGCCAGCTGCCATGGATGCTGTCACCTGTGCGCACTGTTCTCTACCCCTTGGCAGATGGTCCTCCCCACACATACTTGTGCTGCCGCTCCAAAATCCCGCCCCAAAATGCAGGGCCACCACCGGCCCAGCTGGGAGCAGGTCAGCATCACGCACTCAAGGGTCCCAAACTCCCGGTACAGCAGGGAAAAAACCTCAGCTGGCAGAAAACACATATTTCCCCCCGGTCTTTTTCAACTTTCTGTCTAAACCTAAAGCCCGTTCCTCTGCCCTTTTCTCCTCCGACTTAACCCACTTTTTATTTTCAGCCCCACGTCCCGTTAAACTCAACTGCAGCGCAGGGTGAGCGAGCAAATATGACTAATGACTGTTGTAAATAAATATATTTATGGTGAGGTGTTGCTGCCACATCCTGCGGCGCCCCCAAATCAGGGTCTGAAGAGCCGCTTCAGCCTCCCCGAAACCTCTCCAACCTTTGTGCAGAGATGTTACTCATACTAATTGCCATGAAAGCAGTAATCCCTGCACAAAATGCCTCCTGGGCTAGAAAAGAGCCAAAAACCTTGGTCCTTAGCACTGTCCCTGCCTTAGAAAACAGCTGAGAGGCTGGTTAGAAATCTCCTTCTCTGTTTTGGAGGAAAAAAAAGCAAGAAATGAAGCAGAGAAGAGTCATTCGAGGCAGATTTCGGTGCAGGGTGGTGACTTGCTCCTGCAAATCCCTACCGTGCCGCTGCCACACTCCTGGGTCCCTTAGGAGAAGCATCGGTGGGTACTCACCCGGTCCTGCCCCGGGGGGCTCAGGCACCCGTCCCCCGAGTCAGAAAGCCACCACCGCTGCCGTCCACGAGTTTCTCCTCCGCCGAGGTGACACCCTCACGTCTTATTGCAAGTGTTCTCCCCGCCGCCAGCCCACAGCTGGGTGATGCTCTCCCCGACTTGCACAACGTCCCCATCCGTCAGGAGACACATCTTCTGGAAGTGGCTGCCTGCCAGCGAGTCTTATCTGATTTCTGCAACTGGTCCGTGCCTAATTAAGGGTATTTTGCTCAGGTTTAGAATTGCAAAAGAATCGAGGGCACATAGGAATTATGGCGCAGGTGTGGTCTAAAGACCGGGTGCGTTGTGTGCAGTGTGAACACACACTCGAGTGGATGCAACCATACCCCCTTGCG
>NW_009626427.1:11477-17812 GCF_000690535.1 Cariama cristata
TCCCATTGCCCCTTTTTTCGATGGAAAGCGCCCTAGCTCAGTGCAATGTATTTTTGCAGTGCTTTGGAATGATACGACTACTTTTTATATATTTCAGTAGCATTTAAAATTATTTAATTTGATCTGTTTGTAAGATCTCTCTCCATTGGTTTTAAGGAACATGAAGTGTTCGGCACCTCTCCACTCGCCTCACATCCTAGCTCTGCTTCTGGTTCAGTTCACCGATCTCCAGGCATGTGGTCCCATTGTCGCTTGGTCCGTGAAAGATGGCACAGAGCAGCGTGCTGCTTGCTGTACTATTTTTGCAACAGAGTGGGAGTTGCAACAAAAGGGGAGTAATGCCTACGCTGTTTGTGTCTACTCTAGTTCTTAACTCTATTTCACAGTCAGTATGTTTCACAACCTTAAAATATACCTCAAAATCTAGGGGGGGGAAAGTTACTAGCAGTATGCTTCCATCATCTCCCTTGCAGAACCGGAGCGTTGCAGGGACCAGGTTTCTGCCACGCAGCACATTCCCAAATCTGTTGGGGAGGGGCGGGATAAAAATCCTTTGGTGGGCATGGCCCAGAGAAGAGGGCATGCACAGGGATGCTCGGTAAGTGCAAGCTGGCTAATTTGCGAAGCAAATTCGTCGGACCCACCAAGCCATGAGCACAACTTCTTTCAGCGCCGGGTGCCAGGGCGCTGCCGTGTAAGGAGTGATCTTTGCCCACGGGCGATGCACGCCCTTGATGGGCGCTGGTGCAAGGTATTTTCTCACCGTGCCAACGAGCAGCTTTTGGGCTCTGCCTTCCTGGCCAGGAGCCTGAATGTGAAGCAATTTGGCTGCCAAACATCCCTGTTTAAACTCTTTGTAACTATTCCCCAGAAGCACGTTCCCACCTGGAGAAGCAGCAGCCCTCGTGGAGGCATTCTCTGACTCAGCAGAAATCGCTGAAAAACCTTGTTTGCTTACGGATGAAAGCTGCAGCGCACCGGCAAAGTGGCAGGTACAAAGGTGTGCAGTTGTGGGAGGCTTCAGGATGAGCCAGGTGGAGCTCCGTCCTGTGCAGTGGCATTCGCACTGCGGGGCTGTCACCGTTTAAGGTGACAGTTAATTCGGCTGCTGGATACCAACGGATGCTGCTGGATGCAGCCAAGCATCTGGGGAAGGGCTTTTATAAAATGCAAAGGGAGAAAGGCAAAACAAAATACCCGTCTCTGATGGGGACAAAAGATGATGGCGAAGGATGGAAAGTTGGAAAGAGCATTGGATGTAAGAGGGAAGGTTTGGGTTAGAGGCAGGGATGCTCTGTTACTGTGTCTCTGAGAGCCAGCACCTGGGAACATCCAATATGCCCTCGAGGGATGCAGACAATAGGATCATGTTGGAGGTAGATTTTCGGGAAGATGCTCTGTAAGTATCTTTTGGCCCTGTGTGATGTAACCCAGTGGTAGATACTCAGAGTGGTTACAACCTTTGCTTATAACACACAGCAGGATTAAACACAGGAAGGAAGAGAGCAAAAGGAAGCAGTGCCCTCAGATGCGAACCGAGTCCAGGTAGGCATCAGAAATCTCTGACCAGACCTGCTGCCCGCATTGGTGCTGACTCACACGAGCTGCTGAGCTGACCTCGTATTTTATTAGATGTCTTCGCTTTTGCTGTGTCTCTCCAGTGTTGTCAGCACTCCGGAAAATGCAAGTTGAGAGGTGAAGATTTAAGGGGGCTAGCTCTCCTCCCTTCAAGTTCCTACTACCATCAGCCAGTATAGCTCATTTTTTCATACCATAATGCAGCCATGGCTGCATGGATGCACCCTTGTCCCACCTTTGCTTGCCCCTAGCTTGCTCAGGTCCAGGTCCTTCCCTGCCCTAGCAGATCTGCCGATTTTAACCGAGCATCACCCACAGAGCCCAATGTTATTGAAGACTGTTCAGGCGCAGGAAGAGGAAGCGAAGTGAAAACTGCAGCAGAGCTAAAATGATTAATGGGACAGTGCTCTCAGAACAGCTTGGTTTGTGATATTAATAACGAGAGAATTCAGGTGGGAACCTAACCTATTCCAAGATACGGAGCCGGCAGCAGCAGAAGAGGCAGTTAGGAAGCTCCTGTGCTTATATTTGTAATGCAGGGGGAATCGAGTGGGGTCAGCAACGTGTGATGCTGCACGGAGTGGGTGTAGGGGCTGAGACGTGCTTCCACCTTGCAGGACTCATTCTGAACCTGTCTGAATTGCAAAAAAAGCATACGGTCATAAAAACATTGTGATATAACCAGAAAGCACAGAGATATCCATCAAAAATTACTTAAGCTTGAGAATGGTGAACTAAACAGGGAAAAAAATGTTTACCTCACAAGGGAAGAAGACATGGAAAAGGAAGTGTTTAGTGGGAATGAATTTGCTTCTAGGGTAAGAATAATTATACGTGCTGTTTCGCATTTTCTTCCTAAGCATTCATGTCTGGCGATGGTGAGAGATGGGATACACATTTCACTGTTCTCCATAAGGAAAGAAGGAACCTGAAACATTACTAATAGCAGCAGATAAACAATTCAGATAGTAGACAAATTTGGGGCACGTCAGCTACTGAAAGCAGAGGAGAAATATAAGGAACTGCCCATGCTGCTGTGCTTGGAGGGGTTTTTGCCAGTCAATGTGTCTGTCGATGGAATTTTTTTTTATCCCACGACATACCTGTGCAACCAGAGAGGGAAGGAGAGAGCACATCCTTTGCACAGCCAAACCACGGCAGCTGACCCAGCCCAAGCCCTTGAGGGACAGCTGAGGCTGCAGCATCCTTAGGGACATTGTACTGTTGTCACAGGTTTCTCCTACAGATCCCTTGTGCCACATTCTGAGAAAAAAAGACTTCCAATGCTGGGAGAACAGCAGAAGGTCAAAAGCAAGAGAATCCAGAGCAATCTGTCATGGAGTTGTTTATCACATGGGCAAATCAGGCTCTGCCTGGGTGGCTCTGGCTGTCAGGTAAGGGGAGCACTCCCGCACGCCAGGCTGCGGAAGGCAGCGTGCTGTGCCCGGCCAGGCAGCAGCCAGCAGCCGGTAGCTGGCATCAGAGCATCCCGGTGCTGTGAAGCTCCCAGGAGACATTGTATTATTCAAGGAACGATCTCAGGAAGGCTGACCAACCTGGGCAGCAGAACACCTACAGGGCTGGTCAAAACACTGGGGGAGGGAAGGGAAGAGTCTTCCTCTCAGGAGGTCGAGCTCACAGACTCGAGCAGGGTGAATGAATGGGCTGCGGTGCAAAGCCAGATGATTTCTTTTTCTGGACAAGATCAAGTCCTGAGGTCAGTGGTTAAGTGATGCACACTTTGGCATTTCTTGTTTTAAATCCTGGAGCTCTGTGTGTGTGTGAAAAGGAGCTAAGGGCTGGGGAAAAAAGGTAGTAACAACTCTCTGCGCTGTCAGTGCTAGCAGAAACCCTTCTCCTGCTCAGCATGCTCGTCTCCCTGATGTGCAGTGATCTCTCACGGATGTGCCTTTCTCCTGGGGCTATGGTGAGTATATCCCCAGTTCCACCTGGAGAATATCCAGCTTCCACATCAAGAAGGTGTTTCTGGTTGGAAGGGGTGGACGCTCGAGTTTGCATTGATTTCGGCTCTCTTCACAGCTACCTCTGCAGTGCCCGGGCATGCTTTGCCATACACGGCGTGTGTTTTGCACGGTAGATACTTTCATAAGTGTGGAGTTACAGACTTAATGAAAATGTGGGTATACAGAGTATACACACAGCGTTCCTGTATTGTCGGACTTCCTATGGCCTAGCAGATAGAGCAGTGACACACTTTAGAGAAGGACGAAGATGACAGCTAATTAAACTTTGGAAGCTAAGCTGCTTGATTTGTTTTGAGATCCTGGACTCCTCAAATTATTTCAGGTGTGAGCCCGATCTGGCATTAGATGAGCAGATGGGCTTTATGACTCCCTGGCTGGAGAGAGGGAGATTAAGGGAGCGAGGCTTTCCAAAAACAGGAGAGTGACTTTGCCAGAAGGACTGTGCCGTGTCAGAAGCTTCCACATCTGTTGGTGTTTGGGAGCAGAGTGGGCTCCTCCTTGTGTAAGGGACTGCAGAGCTGCAAAAGCGCACCCAAACCCCCATCCAGGAGTTGTGGGGAGCGTCTGGGGGAGGACACAGTTTGTCTGGCAGAATTCGTATGGGGGATTATCAACAAACTGCCAGCGCTTTATTGTGGAAAATGGGTTATCTCTCTCAGATGTGCTGCAGAGAAATTCCAGCCTGTGAGAAGGAGAAAAAAAGCCACTGTCCAGTTATTGAAAAAAATGCTGTACACCTTGAATTGCACCCCGGCTGCTGCTGTAAAGCCCCTGCTACGGGATTAGCTGTGGTCCCCACGGCGTTACGGGCTGGACGTGGGCACATCCTTGCTGATCTCTGGAAGGATGCTGGAAGCAGGTACCGGCAGTGACCTGTCACCAGGTCGAGCTGCCTCCCTGCAGAAAAATGAGGTCGTTTGGGGACTGTTGGAAATCTTCTCGAAATTTGGGTGAAAAAGGCAAGATCTCCAAATAAGGGGTGAACGGAGAGTCCCATCGGACCGGGCTGCTCTCTCCGGCGAGCGTGCGGGGACCTCTTGTGGCAGGCGCGCCGGGCAAAAACCCGTCCCTGCTCTTCTGGCTGGCTTCTGTCGGGACAAGCCTGGCCTCCGAGCCTGTGGCATGTGCCTGAATATTTTGCCTGATCTGGTGTCAAGGGACTTGTTTGTAACTGGGCTTGGAAGCCTCCAGGTCCAAAACCGTCCCCAAGTTAATGCCATTGCTGCAGAGGAAGGAAGACAAGGAGAAAAGGCTGGAAACACTTGTAGGAAACGACTGCCCAACGGCAAATCCTGGTAAAATTAAGTAAAGTCTGGGGTAAAATTATCCAAAAAGTAGTATGTATGTAGCTGTCGCTAGTGCTCTAGGAGTAGGATCAAAGCATCTGAACCAGAGGCTCAATTAATCATGGCTTAAATTCCTCCCGTGCAGAAGTGGCAGGTAAAAGCTCTCCAGTGTCCAGAAACATTTTAACTATTCCTGTCCCTGACTCGAGCCTGGCCAAATGTTCACCTTTGGAAGAGTAACACCACAAACGGAGAAGTCCCTGGGATAGATGGGGCCGGACTCGCAGGAGTTTCGTGGTCTGGGACTTTACCCGCAGGCCGGTGAAGGAGAGGGGCAGTCCAGATTTCTGAGGCTAAAACGCTGCAGACGACTTCTTATTAGGAAATCAGCTCTCTGCAATTTTATACCACAATTAATTGTTAAATGATTTTTCTCCTCGGTGCCCTGAGCAGCCTGGCATGTCTCCAAGGCATGACTCCCTTTCCTCAGCGTATCTTACGCTAAACAGAAATGTCTTTGCATTTGGTCTTCTCAGTAACAGATTAGCCTACGTGATCCTTCAAGTCCTAATGCACGAGATTATTTATAATCCCCCGAGCGGTCAGGTCTGCCGATTACTTCAGGCAGCATCTCCCCGTCACTTAACCGTTATGAAATTACATTGTCTTGTCTGGCTTTTAAGCAAATTTCTGCAGCATGAACAGATGCTTTTCTATCAGTTGGGACTATCTCACCCCCCTCCTTCAGATTTGATTTACTCGCTCCCCTCCGCGGTGTCCGTTCTGTCAACGTATTACTTGTTGATCTTTTAATGTCCACCACTGCAGCCAGGGCAGCGACTGAGAGCTCAAGCTCCACACATTTCTCTTTCAGCAAAGATTTCATCCAAAATTAATACCTCAAAGGAGAGGCAGAGTTTGACATTAATCAGTGTGTACACGGTGACTCATCCCGTCTGCGCAGCAGCCACGCTTCTGGTGGAGACATCAAAAAGCAACAAGGGAGCAATTAAATTATGGGAAGCTGGAAAAGCAGCCTAGTTGTAGGATGGAACTAAAGAAATTGTGGGTACGGGATCCTGAATTCCCACAAATCTCGGACAGCAGAGCTGGGGTATCCCAGACATCAGGGAGCTCCTCTTGGGACCAGACATGGGCCAGGGCGATGCAGGACAGCAGTGCTGTGGGCAGATCATTTTTTTTTTGGCAGGATTATCAGCCCTTTTCGCTTGCTTGATGTGCAGTCAGACCCAGCGGTGTGTGTCTGCGGGGGTCCTTCCCCATGGGGGGGATGGCTCTCCAGCACAATGCAACGGTTCAAGACCCTCACTGGCATCCCGTGCCAGGGATGCTTTGGGGTGAAGGACCACCGGCCGCAGCACCTCACGGGTGAGGCGTTCAGCCACCCGCTGCCACCGAGATGAAGGAGGATCCTCAGGGGAACGAGGAAGGTGTCCCCGGCTCCAGCACAGTGAGGGGACACCCA
>NW_009626428.1:0-1352 GCF_000690535.1 Cariama cristata
AAATAGACAAAACATGTGGACTAGACTGTATGGAAGACTTTTTAATTTTATTTTTTTTTAAAATGCAGTTTCTAGCCAATTTGAGAAATTATATAGCTGAGCTGAATTCAGAGGGAAAGTTGTGTTGGTTTTTTTAATCAAAATAATTAAACTTGCCCTTTCTGCAAACCACAAGAGACCTGTTGAATTGATTCTAAGTTTCCCTTTCGTTGATGGAGCAAAACGGCACTCAGAAGTCTGCGGGGCCCCATATTTAGATGATAAATTATACAATTTATGTTGGAAGCAAAAGAATAAATAGAGATTTCAGTTGTTGCATTAATTCGTTGTCTGAGGCTGGGAAAGCCTTATCCACGGTTAATCTGGAGGTATTTCTCTCCTCTCCGCGCAATAGAAAGCCATCTCCGTGCATCAAAACGCGTGTGTACACTCAGGCGTGTGTGCCTGGGACCCGGTGCTGCCACCGACCCACGCCCGCGCATCTGTGGCACTGCGGAGGTCGCTCTGGCAGATGCCCATGCTTTGGGAAGTCCTTGTAAAACCCGGGAATATGACCTTTCCTATCACGGTGGACATAGGTCTGCTTCTCACTTTTCATTACGGGAGAGCACATGCACACCTGTATACACTAAATACGTTAAATACACACAATCAAGATAAATGAGGTGTCTTCCTCGGGTTTTCTTTTCCTAAAATAAACACTGTCACGTGTGTTTATTCAGCAACCACTGGACGAAACGGATAGCTTTCTAATATACGTGTATACAGTGAAATTCCACCTGTCGGCTACACGAAGGGAGGGGTAAAGAAAGGCAGTCTCTTCGGATCAATAGTTCACGATTAAAGGAACTATTGGTGGAAAAAAAAAAAAAAAAAAAAAAGGAAAAAAGTCCAGCGCAGAGCGAGGACGGACAGGTATGTCAGGTGACTGGCTTGCCCGAAAGTGAAAGTGAATGGGGTCGGAAATCATGGACTGTGGAAAATAATTTATACTATTCATTCCAGTCTGCCACTGATTGCATAAAATCCCGCCTGGGGCAGCTCGGTGGGTTCTGTCAAACACCCTCCCCGCCTTCCTGGAAGTCCTTAACTTGTCTTTCTCCGTGCAGACGGCGCTGCGTGTGAGGCAGCGCACACGAGTACGTGTGTCCGCGAACTGTCCCGCCAACGCCCGCGCCCGCCCGCCGGCGGCCCCGCCAACACCAAACCGCAGACCTCCTCCCCTCTGCCCCCCGCTTCTGTACGAGAAGCCAAAGGGCGGCCCTTCTCGGGAAATTAACCTCTTTAGATCGCTTTCAGCACGACTCCCCTCGCCATGGCTCTTCTCCGGGTGTTCAGACATCTGCCGACCG
>NW_009626429.1:0-314 GCF_000690535.1 Cariama cristata
AAGGCCTTACAGAAGTCCACATAGATGCCATCTGTAGCTCTTGAGGATTCCTTTGGCATGTCAAATATTTAAGAGAGTATTTTTTTCTGTCTTATTGATTGACTTTGCGCTTTGAGGACCCTGACAGAATTTCACACAGAGAAAAAATGGGAATGTTTTCCCATAAAACAAAAGGAACTCCTTAGCCCTGGGGTCCCCAAGGGTGCCCAACTCGACTCCAGCTGGGAAGCT
The DNA here is from genome assembly GCF_000690535.1 of Cariama cristata. Lineage (NCBI taxonomy): Eukaryota > Metazoa > Chordata > Aves > Cariamiformes > Cariamidae > Cariama > Cariama cristata. Next base: position 232 of record NW_009626429.1, read on the forward strand.
GCCTACAGCAGGGAATCTTACACTTGTCTCCAGACTGAACTCACTCACTCTTTGGCCTCACGAGCTGTTGCTAACAGAACCTG
>NW_009626430.1:0-1025 GCF_000690535.1 Cariama cristata
TGCAGGAACTGGTTGTACTCGTCGATGCTGCAGCGGGAGAACTTCCGTGGGAGGTAGTACCTGTGGGGTGGGGGCCACTGTCACCCCTCTGTCCCACCTGGGACATCGCTGGGCACGGCTTGTCACTCAAAACAGGGCAGGATCCTCAGTGATGCCCTGGCTGGGAGTGGTGACATGGGACATGCAGGAGACGGTGGCAGTGCCACCCCGAGCGGGCACCCACCCTGTGTCCTCCATGATACAGCCCAGCCACGAGTCCGGACACCGGCAGTCCCCTGGGAGGAGAGGAGAGGGGCAGAGGGTGCTGGTTGTCCCACCACCACCTCAGTGGCACCTTGGTGTCCCCCCCTTGTCCCCATCCCACTCCTGGAGGGGTGGCGGGTACCTGCGGCTGTCCGGTGCTTGTTCCACATCATGCCCACGTTCTGCCCCAGTGTCTGCGCCAGAGTCACAGCCATGGCCGCCACGTTGCCGTACTGCGCAGGAGAAACAGGGAGGTCACCGGAGGGACACCCTCTCCGTCCCCAGCTCACTCTCATGGGGTTCTCACTGCACCCACCTCATTGACACCACCGGCACGGGCAGGCGAGCAGATGCCCCCCACGAAAGCGGTGCCGCTGCGGCTGCTCTGAAATGTCCTGCCCCTGCGAGGAAGAGGATGGTGGGGATGGGGGACAGCAGCTCCCAGCCCTGGGGAGGTGACGCGGTCGCGGGGCTCACGAGAAGAGGTGGACGGTGTCGCTCTGCTCTGCCAGCCCCTCGCGCCGGTACTTCACAAACTCATTCAGGGTCTCCAAGGAATCTTTTCCCATCCGGATTCGGTCCTCCAAGGCCCACGTCTCCATGGCCACCAGCACGATGCGGGTGTTGAGCTGCTCCTTGTAGATCTGCAGGGACAAGGGGATGGTGCTTGGGATGAAAACCCCTCCCTGGGACAAACCCACCAGCTATGGGGGACAAACCCCTGGGGGACAAAGCCCTCCCACCCAGAGACAAAGCCATCAGGTGCCAGGGACCAACCCTCT
>NW_009626431.1:0-502 GCF_000690535.1 Cariama cristata
TCACCTTAGGGCAAAGGAAAGATTTGGGAAAGTAACGCCAGGTTAAATCCCGGGCACAGGGAGCCTCGCCAGGGAAGTCGTTTCGGAAATGGACAGCACTGCTCCAGCATGATTGTTGGTTGTAACATTGCCCGGCGCGTCCAGCCTCCCCCGCTGCTCTCCTGTGCCGCTGTTACTTTCCTGGTGATGGGGAGAGAAGGACGGAGGGAGAGGGGAAGAAAGAGAAAAGGAAGAAAAAACGAAAAAAGAAAGAAAGGAAGGAAGGAAGAAGAGAGAGAAAGAAGGGAAGAAGGAAGGAAGGAAGGAAGGAAGGAAGGAAAGAAAGAAGGAAGGAAGAAAGAAAGGAAGGAAGGAAGGAGGGAAGGAGAAAGAGAAAAAAAGAAATAAAAAAGATAAAGAGCAAAAAAAGAGAAGAAAAGAAAGAGACATTGAGAAAGAAGGAAAAAATACAAGGTCTCAGCGCAGCAGAGTGGTGCGTGGGAAGTGCCACTCGTGGACACAG
>NW_009626432.1:0-653 GCF_000690535.1 Cariama cristata
GGTACCCTGTGGGCATCCCCGGCATCCCCAGGCATCCCGGTACCCTGCCGCACCCCTAGGCATCCCCAGAACCCCCTGGGCATCCCAGTACCCTCCGGGCATCCCTGACACACCCCGGGTATCTCAATACTCTCAGGGCACCCCCAGCACTCTCTGGGCATCCTGGTACCCTATGGGCATCCCTGGCACCTGACCGGGTATCTCCAGCACCCAGTGGGCATTCTGGCACCCAGTAGGTTTTCCAGTAACCTGTGGAAGCACCCGGCAGACATCCTCAACACCCAGCAGGCATCCTGGTACCCTGCATGCACCCTCAGCGACTGCCAGGCATCCTGGTACCCTGAGAGCATCCTCAGTACCTGGCAGGCACCTCAGCACCCTGTGGTCATCCAGGTATCCTGTGGGCATCCCGGCACCTGCCCCTTAACCTCTGCAAGGCCGGTGCAAAGATGCCCCAGGAGAGGTGCACCCAGCACCAGCCGGGTCCCAGGGAGGAAGGATGGGGCTTACTTTTCACTGGTGTCTCCACAGGGAGATACTGGTGACCTGAGGCAGTTAGATCACACGGCAGCTTGCTTGCAGGGAGGAGGTTCTCCTGCAGAGCAAAGGCCATCGCTTCCCAAAACAGCCTAACAGCAGGGATTGTCCCTAAA
>NW_009626432.1:728-2861 GCF_000690535.1 Cariama cristata
GTCTCATTCGCCAAAAAAAAAAAAAAAATCATACATGCGAAATCCTTCTCGGTTTTGCCCAAGTGTTTTGCAGGGTGGTCCGACTTGCCGAGGTCCTTCAGCGGAGATCCGAACAGCCTGGCATGTTGAACGGGAGATGCTCTTTTTGATACCTGGGGACTTGTAACGTGCCCAAAGCATGTCAGTGTTGTGGCAGTCCAGGGCCCGGGCTGTTGTGTCCTGGAAAAGTGATGAGTTCTCCTTCAGTGCCACCTCCCAATGGAAGCACGTCAGAGCCCCAGCTGGGATCACAGTGCAAAAGCACACCCGGCTCCTCTCCTGCTAACGAGCAAACAGCCCTGACTGGTCCCCATTAAAATCCCCCTGCCGTGAGCCCGGCTGTATAACGTGACTGTTTGCATGGCTATTTGTGGCTACCTGAAAGCCCACCTCTGCTCTTCATTGCTCTGAAGAGGGACAGTTTCCATCTACGCACACAATTATGGCCATTACGTGTATCTATATTTTATTAGCGGCTGTTACGATATACATTAAGGAGATGATGAGAAGCATCACCATGCTGGATAAAGCCGTGCTTTGAAACCTTGAGAACATGGCCCCAGTTCAAATGGAGCCAAAGGGCATCTTCTCCCCTTCGCAAAGGCCCGATCCTGTTCCTACAAAGGCACAATCCTCCCTGACTACAGAGGGAGAGAGGTTGGTACCTTGTCCCTAGCCCCAGGGGGGCTGGCTGAATGCCCTGGGGAGATGTGCCGCTCTCCCTGCTCCAGCACAGCGATGGTCAGAGGGTGAAACCCTCATGCCAGAGGCACTCGTGTGCTCGGCAAGTGCCGAGCGCTGCCTTTGTACTCTGCGCCTTGTCCACTTTACAGAGCCCATGACCTGCAGACAGAGGTCTGTACTCCCTGTACATCCCTGTAAACAGCTGTATAACCACGCAGCACCGAACGGGTCTTTAAACTATCTTTCCCCAAGGGTATGCTGCTGTTTTCCCACCCGATGGTCCCTTTTAGCTCTCTTGTGTTCCTTATCCCTGGGGCTGATCCTGAGAAATGCTCCAGCAGGGAACCACATCAACACACTACCCCTCTGATTAAAATGATGCTGTAGCGAGTGATTAAATGCTGGTGTGGCGATCGGGCTGGCCCAGGGGAAAGCAGGTGCTGAGAGTGCTTCGCCTCCTGCAGCTCCCTGCTTTGGAGGCAGGATGGGAATATTTTGTACTTTGGCATCACTTGGAGCATCCTGCTGCCCTGCTGCCCACATCTCGGGAGAGCTGAGGGCCTGGTTAGAGCTGAAACACCAGCCAGATCCCAGCACATCCCTCACCCACGAATTACTCGTCTGCCCCAGCCTCTTCCCAGGGGTTTAGGGCCATTGGCAAGGTTGGAAAATCCCAGCAGGCCTGAGGAGAGGGTCCTTGCTCCATCATGGGGCAGGGAATCTTGGAGATGAGCACTGGCAGATCTTTGTCCCGGTTGTTTTTCCTAAAAGGAGAGACCTTGGAAGAAGAAGTGATAGCCAGCTGGTGGATGCAACCAGGGCAGACAGAGCAGCTTTGCGTTTGTGGGAGGGAGAGGGCAAGAGGGAAAACATTGCTCCTGGGGTCTTTCCTGCAACAAACCAAGCCAGGCTGAGGATTTCAGGCGTTTTCCTGCTATTCCAGCCAGTGCTGCACAGGCAGGGAGATCTAGGGAGCGAAGAGGCAGGATATCTTTGGGTCAAGGAGAGGCAGCGAAGGTTATTTTGGATTCCTTTAGCACTTTGCCTGCCCGAGCAGCGGGACTCACTTGAGAAACCATTTCTGTTTCAAAAATCCCTGCAGACAGAGGGGGAAAAAACCCCCTTAGAGTCAATGAAGTCCAATCCTTGGCTCTTGCACACCCTAATGAAGGATTGTAAGAGCCATAAAAAGAAGACCGGGCTTTGCTGTTGGCTGGAGAGCACCTCCCAGCAAAGGGCAGGGCCCGGTGCCAGGGGGGGATCGCTCTGAGTGGGAGCAAGGGGTGGTGGGTGGGCTTTGTACCCCCTCCCCGTGCAGATATCCCCTTCTGGGTTGCAATATCAAGGCTTTTTATAGTAGAGGTGCAAACACTTCTGGGGTGAGACACATCGGCCGCTCCAGCTGGGGAC
>NW_009626433.1:0-361 GCF_000690535.1 Cariama cristata
AAAAGTGGAAATTACAACCCCTGAACACTCCATAAATCAAGGAGACAGTGGAGGGGGGACCCCTAACTAGATACGTATATATATGTGTGTATGTATATATATATGTATATGTAATATATTCAGCCCAGTGCCCCCCATGCTCCTGCTTTAAGGATCTGATCTACCAGGCTCATTGTTCTTGGCAATGTTAAAATCCACGACAAAATCAAAAGGCAAAGATGCACTGGGATATTTTTTGATGTACGGTCACAAAATAGTAGAAAATACCAGTATGTCAATGTAGTCATGGAATTGTGGAAGAGAGACCTTGAGGAGCCACCCAGCCCCTTCTTATAGTGCATACATATATATATATATATAT
>NW_009626434.1:0-203 GCF_000690535.1 Cariama cristata
GGGCCCAGCCGTGAAGGGAGCAGCAAGCGCAGTGGGGCTGCGCCGTCCCCGCCGGGGTTTGGCTTCGGGATGCTGAGGCGCTGGGGTGGCCTGGGCACATTTTGGAGAACCCCAGCACTCCCAGGGGCTTCCTCCCCTCGCGCCTACAAACCCACAAGGGAGGGTTTCAGGAGGTTTGAAACTGCATCCGCACGCGGGTCCTG
>NW_009626434.1:312-570 GCF_000690535.1 Cariama cristata
AGGCCTTCAGCGGCAAGGCGCTTTCAGCGGCCGGGTGGCAGAGCAGTGCTCTCCCTGCGTGGGGAGGCTTTTGCTGCTGTGTTTTGTGAATGGGTTAAATGCTTGCTTTAAAAAAAAATAAAAATCGCTTCTTAAAGACAGCTTGCATCAGGTCCTTGATAAAGCACTCCGTTGAAAAGCCTTGACATTAAAAGAGGAAGATCCTTTGCTTAACTTTTAAAGGCAAGAGTGCGTGCGTGCCGCCTCGCCGGGAGGATT
>NW_009626435.1:0-12870 GCF_000690535.1 Cariama cristata
GCCCCCAGGATCGTGGCCCCGCAGCTGATCGTGAGGCCGCCTCAGCAGACCACCATCCAGCTGCCCCCCGGCTTCACTATCCCGCCCGGTAAGTGGACACGCAGCAGCCGCGGGCTCGCCGCTCTTTCTAACCTTTTTTTTTTTTTTTTTATCTTGGTCGAGGGTTTTTTTTTCCAAAGTTGTCGTCTTCGCACTGCTCGACGTGCTGGAAACAAAAGAAGAGCCACCTGTCTGAGGGCGACGTCTGACAAACAGGCTGCCGTTAATGAGGATGTAATTGGTACGGGACGGGCGGTTGCTAATGCAAAGTAATTAGGACTGTTGTTTGGCGGGTTATTCGTTTTGTCTTAGGGAGAGAGCGGCAGTCACGGTGGGTTGTTTTGTAATGGGGTAGTGAGCAGTTGTGCACGAGCTGAAAAGATGGGGTGTCAGCTAAGAATAATTTCATACGTGTTTTGAGGGACTCTATTTTCTACTTTGCGCTTGATAGTCTTGAAAAGTTTTCCTTCTCCGAAGAATGTCTTCTGTCGTGAATCAGGTGGCAAGATAGAGGCTAATTTGTGTAACTTAATCTAAAATTTTTAATTTCAGTAAGTGGGATGCGGTCATTCTCCACTGCGTCTGGGCAGTCTTCACATCACTGGATTTTATTTACAACCTTGAAGTAGCCGTTATGTCCTGTTTATTCTCCTCTTAGTTTGTTAACTTTCATTACTGAAAACGTAAGTTCAGCAAGGTTGCTAACTGACCAAAACAGCATCCCTTCATCCTAGTGATTCCTACTCTAACTGTATATTGTTTCATCTGAAGTTTTGAAGGATTCTGTTGTCCCCTACTTAGGTTTTCATGTTGCAAAAAGTTGGTAACTTTGTGCCTTTGTGGTTTAGGAGATGATTTAACATTTGAACTAATTTTTTATTTTTTGCTATTAGTAGCATGATAATCTGTGGAGCTATTGATGTAGTCTGAAATAACTTCTTCCACCATTTTTCTTAAGATAGTTGATATTTATTAGCTAAGTGGAGCAAAAATGTGGTGGTTTAGAAGCTTCCTTCTAAGTGAACTTCTAGTCGTTGTGTATTTGGCTATAGCTTATCAAAGTCCTGCTCCAGATTCTCATGCTCCAAACATATACAGCTCAGTGGTTTCATGAAGACCTAACTAACTTGAAACAGATAAGATGTTGCTGTTCAGGCTTTGTTAGTGCCTTTAGCCTTTGATTTCCCGTTGTTAATCTGTTTGATAATTACTATACGCATGTGAGCATATGATAATGTTTGTCATAACTTTTCATACAGTTTCTGAAGTTTCTTATGCCAACACTTTGTTCTGCTACTTAATTTTCAAACAGAAGAGGGAAAATAGGGCCCTTGAAAGCAATCTGGTCCAAGATTTAGAAGATGTTGTGGAAATAATACTGTGGAAAGTTATAACTTTAATTTTATTACAACATAGTTTGAAATCCATTAAATTTGCATAAACATGAATATAGTATGTTCTAAAATGAAGTTACTCAGAAAAGATAATGTTATTTTTGAGTTTTTAGTCTCTAAATTGGTGGATTTATAATGAATTTTGAAACTCCCATATTGCAAAGTTCTGTCTAAAGCAGAAATTTAGAATTGGTTTGTGATAATAAGTTATTTTAGCATATAATACTCATAAATTGTATATTTCGTCTTTACGTGGCAGACAGTAAGGAAAAGTTAATCTCATAATTTAACTGGATTCTAATTTGTACATGTTGCTCAGTAAAAGACATTTGAAGTCCTCCAAACAGAATTAAAACATAACATTAATACATGAACATTTATGCATTGTAATAGTAATTATGTCTGCAACTTTTATTGAAACTGTGGCATGTGTTGCAGTTAATTTGTCCTTTCCATTTGTTTTTTTTAATCAGAATTAGTTTTAGAAAATTGGAAGATAAATTAACAACACACCTGTGAATCTGTGCAGTGCAAACAGAATGTGTATTTTTTAATGAGTGGTAGGCATTATCCTATGAGGTTTTTTATATAAGGCTCTCATCATAATCAGAGTAGTGATACCTGTTTGGCCAGTTGGCAATGTACTAATATTTGTGTATCTGGATGATTTAGGAATGGCATATACCAAATACATCATCTGTTTACAGAAATTTCTACAAATATAAATGGTGAGGTTTGATGCTTAGATGGTTAATGGACCTTAAAAGTTACCTTTTGAATTTAAAAATTACTCTCTGGGCTTTGAAAGAGAGTTATGATCATGACTTTTGGCTGTGGTCCTTGCTGTAGCTCTCTATGCCTTTTACCTTAAACCTTTATTTCCACAAGTCTTTAGTTTGCAGTGGCAGAAATTTGCTTTCTGTTTGTGCTTTTAGCAGTGAAGGTTGGCTGGGAGCACCTAAGACTACGTGAGTGAGGGCTTTTGTTGGTGCCGCAGTTCACTCATGTTCATCCCAGCATGGGGATTTGTCTTTCTGTGTCAGAGACTGGAAGAAAGATTTCCTTGGTATAGGGTGCTTTTGAAATTTGTTACTTGCTTGTTATAATAGTGTTCACTTTCTTTGTGTTCACAGTATGTTGCAAACCGTGTCCCTTTACTGAAGTGTTTTTTTTTTTTTTTTCTGGGGAGTTAATAAATTAGAAGTGGATGTATGCTTTACCTTCTTCATTTTCCCTTGAAAAGTTAAAAAATATATATGAAGCAATTTGCCATAGAGTTTAGTTGTAGAAACAATGTCTACTGACTCTGTTATCAACAGAATAAAAGTGACCTCCTAGATTCTTATTTTTGGTTCTGCAGTAGTTGCAAGTGAGATGTTTTTCTGTTTATAGACCCATTGTATCCTATCTAGAATAAATTATTAAAATGTATTCTGGAACTAACTTGGAAATTCTTTTTAAATGATATGGCTGGGAAACTGTTTCTTAGTTCTGAGTGAACTAAAGGAAGCACATTAGGTGTTTTGCAGTGATCTTTAGTAAGTGTGAAGCTCCAGGTGGTCTGGGGACCCAACTTAATTCATCCCCCCTTTTGGCACCTGCTGATTGTGGAAAACTTAGGGCAAAACTTGGTGGCACTGGCTGTGTTGTGTAGAAGACCTCTATTTGTGAAATGTGTTACTAGAAAATAATCTGAAAATATTGTCATTTACTTCCAGAAAGTGTTAGAAAACACTTGCCAAGTACTCTGTTGATTTTAAAACAGTTCCTTTGGTGTTTTCTTAAAATATCTACCCTTGTATCATTTTGTGCTGAGGAGTGGTTGTGTTGGTTCTCTGGGTTTGACAATGTTTTTACTTGATGTCTAAACCACAGGTAGGGCCTCCCAGTAGAGTGATGGTGGGTAACAAATAAATTAATGTGTTAATACGCAATGATTAACTAAATCTCAAGTATTGTATACTCAGAAATGTGTCTGGCCTAATGTTTGCATGTACACATCCCCTAAAGCTGTTGTTTTAGTAAATCGCTCGTGTCATTGTCCCTGGTGTGTTCATACTGAATTCTGTTCTCAGCTACTGGATTGTCATTATAGTTTACTTTTAATGAATATTTCTTTCTAATTTTATTCTACTGACCCTGGCTAGACTGCTGAAACTCGCTGTATGCCTGTACACTCAAGTAACAATTTTTTTCATCACTGTTATCCATAAACTGCAGTTGTTTGAGTTCCAAACTGAATTGGATATTAGTTTTTGCCTACTAGTAGGGGCTCCTTTTCTTCTTTGAAATAAAAATCTCATGTTACACCAGAATAAAAAAAAAGATACTGTATAAAGAAAAATGTCCAGTGCTGTACATTAATTTTATTCTGTATTTTGTAGTCAGATAGTTCTTTATATATTATTCTTTATTCTACAGTTATTGTTACTTTGTTCTCATTAGGTATGGTCTTGGTGCGCACGGATGCGGGACAGCTTGTAATGGTGCCTCAGCAGGCTCTAGCACAGGCTCAAATGCAGGCTCAAGTACAAACGCAGGGGCAGGGTCCTGCCAGCATTTCACCTAGACTTTCAGTGCCCACTACTGGCCCTGTTTTTCGCCTGACGACGACTCAGGTATGTCTGGCTTGATTTCACTTTGCTTTTGTGCATTGTGTTTTCCTCTGTTTTACACATTATTAGCTCATATGTTCTTGCAAATGTGCTTTCCTCCCCTTTTTTATTGTGTAAACAGGAAATACTTAGTCAAATACAGTTTATTTTCTGAGGCCCGGGAATATTTTCTGTATTTCAGAAAAAAAAAAAATCTACTTTATAGAGTCTTTCAAGTCTCACTTGTTCAGACTGTGAGATCATTGAAGACTAGAAGGGTCAGTCTTAGCCAGAACTTAGTTTGGACTGTATACCACCAGTTCAGTAAGTGCCCCTTGTTCCTCTGAATCAGAAGCATCGCGATATCCCAGCATGCTGAATGGATGCATGGGATAGCTAGATTTCACTAGAAATTAGAAAAGGAGGAGCCAAGCACATTTAGTACAAGGCTTTGCAATAAACTTTTCTAATACAATTTATTCCAAAGAATGGTTTGATTCCCCTCTGGGTGTGATCTGTCTAGGCTTAAAGTTTTGTCTGTGTCACGACTACATTTCTTTTTTTAATGGCTTGACAGGATAGTATGCTTTCCTACCTCAAACTCTTCAGTGGGGTGTGCTTATTTCAACTCAGAACTGATTCATTTTCAAGGGTGAAGGTATATTGTTTTGTAAATTACTAGGTAGGCTGCATTGGTGTAAAAGTTTGTAGGGAGGCTGTTTAGCTTTGGGCCATTTGGGGCTAGAGCTGAACTATCTTACTAAAATGTAGAGTGCATCTTTGGATGTTAGTACAGGGCAGCTGTACCCTAATAATAATAGACAGAGTTTAAGGTAGTTTTGCCTAAGGTCTATGTTTGCAGAAGTGATAAGTAATTCTGAATGGAAAGAGGTGAATGTGGAGAGGGTGCCTTTTAATTTGTTAATTGATTGATTTATAGGTTGCTTGAAATAACTTAAACATGTATTTCCTGATGTTTTAACATTTGATTACTGTCCCATTATATGCTTTGTGCACTACACTGTATTTATAGTCTAAAAGATTATTAAGTTTTATTCAAAGCTGAAAACAATTATAAACTTTTCAGAAGAGAGGGAAGATTGGAGAACTGAAAATAAATAACGTGAAGCAATCTGAAATACAGAGTAGCCAACTAGAATGTAAGCTTTAGAAATGAGTGTCACTAGGAAGATTGTAGCTTATTGGAATGTATCTCAAGAAAGACAGGCTTTTATTTAAGCCTGGAAACATTTGAAGAACTTTGTACTCTCAGAAGAGAGGTAAGCGCAGTATTGGATGGAATTTGTAAAAGAACTCTTCACAGACAAGGCAGCCGTTTAACATTTAAATTTGTGGTATCTGGAAGGATAAGACGACTTGTAGAAGCCTTCAAAGATAAATGTATTTCAGGAAAAATAAATGCAGAAATAAGCCTGTGATTTTTTTGACTAGTTTGATGACAACAAAAATTGAGACAAGTTCTTCTTTTGAGTTTGTATGTCTGTCTGAGGTTGTTTGGTCTTTCTTTGTGAGTAAGTACAATCAGTTCTTTAGTAGTGACTACAAGGGACGGTATAGCACACATTCTAGCAATGGATCGTGAGACAAGTGCGTAGCATAAATGCAAAGCAGATATTGTGGGGTGGGACTGTACGAAGAATATGATCTCTGTCTGTTAAAATGGGTTATTTTTAGCTGTTTCTATTTCATACTGTTAGTTTTCATGTAACTTTAATTGCTGCGGCCAGCATACAGAATTAAAATTCAGAGTGGAAACATTCATAGCAAATTAAATATTAACAAATTGCCTGTAGTTTGAAAACATTTGAGGAACACACCTTTATTGTACATAGAATCTTAGAAAGTGTACAAAAATGCAGACTGACTGCTTGGCTGTGTGTATTCAGTCTTTGTTAGAAGACTGGAGTTTGGATCCCAAAGTCAACCTTAAGATGTGTGCACAGCAAATGTTGGGGAGCTGATCATGTTGGCCTCAGGCAGCTGTTCTCTAGTTATATGAAGTGGTTAAGGTTGCAGAAAGAGTATAATCTGACTTGGTGGATTTATATAAAAATAAAACTGTGAGGCTACTGCATGTTCATGTGTTTGTAGAGATACCTGAACTCCTTCAGAGTTTAGGTATTAGAAAGACGTTTTTATGCAGAGTTCTGCCTAGGTAAGTACCCCACTGCATTATAGATATTCCTTTACACTTGTTAGTGCTAATAAGCTGGTTGAGAATAGAGGAAACCAGCAAGGCCTTATGAATGATAAATGTCTTACAGGATGCAAAAGTTTCATTTAGTGTAGCGGGATTAGAGTCAAGGTATTGTAGCTTGTCAGAATTCATCTCCTTTGACAGATCTTTGTGGTAGCTACCCAAACTACTGCATCAATTCCTTATTTGTTGTAATTGACAAGGGTAAGAAATAATTAATATTGTCCTTGGGAAATTTACGTTGAACTTCCATGATTCTGCATGTGATCTGCAGATTCTTCTTTCATTTTGACAGTGCTCGTGTTTTATATATGTTTGACCTTAGAACGTTCTTTAAAAATGATAGTTGACAGCCTTTTAAAACCAGATTGTGAAAGTTTAAATTCTAAAGGTTTATCATACCAGAACCAGACACTAGACTTTTATTTGATTAGGTGGATGGTTTATAGCCAGAGACTATTCATTGCTTTTCTGGAAGAAATGTCAAATGACAAATGTTACACTAAGGTTTTAAAAGTGTCGGTTACTTGTTTGAGTAGTCATCATGATTAATCAAGGAAAAGGATCAAGTGCTAAAATGCAGGAAATTGTGTGTACTGAAAAATATTTTTTGCAGTGAGTTTATAATTAAACTTTTTTCTTTCAGAATCAAATTCTGATGTGTCAGAAAGCTAAATTCTGTGAATTAAAATTTTCAGTAGAAATTTAAAATACGGAAAATAGTGTCTTATGTTTTTATGTCTATAAAGTATAATATTCAAGAGACCTAGTCTCCACTGTGACTGAAACACAGAAAAATTGTGTATGCACTTAGCCCCGGGCAGACAGAATATAAACATTAATTGCTTGAGTCCTGCAAAATATTTTGCAAGATTGATGAACATTGCAGGCTATGTGATTTTATCCTTTAGAACATCAAACGCCTGTCTCTCCAATATGTTAGTGGAATGCTTGTTATTTTACTGTGCAGAGCTCAAATTTACTATTAATGTTTTTATTCAGTTATTTTAAGATAGCTTTCTTTGGATTCAAACACAGGGAGCTTTAAATGTGTAAAATTTAGTGATGTACTTCAGTCACCGAGTTTGAATTTTGCTCTACTTTTACCTATATAGAAAGTCTGCACAGTCTGCCATAGGTATTCTAGGAAATAGTATCTTAGTATGAAGAACATTTCAGAAGGCGGCATAACTTTCATGCTACATAGGTATTATGTCTGCTTTTCTTCAGATTGTCCTAACTTCTAGCCAGTGTCAAGTGTCACAAGTTACTCAGCTAAGTGATTGTTTTCAATGTTAATTTGTATGTACGCTTTAAATAATTACTGTGTTAAGAAAGTGTGTTATGAGCTCTGTAGTTAGGTGTAAAACACAGGTTATTAAATAACATGCCAAAGAAATTGCAAAAGCTGACTGTTACTTTTGGTAACTCATTAAGAAGGGTTGAGAGAGATAACTTGAGAATATAAAATGAATTATGAATTACTTTTTAAAAAATTACAAGAAAGGTTGTCTGAAAAATTACCAAAGTGTTCATCTGAACTTGAAAGCTCTTTGAATTGCTCCCCTTGACAACAACCAAGTAGTTCCTCCTTCACTCTCAAAAAAGGAGGAGGGGAAAATAAGGCAGTATTTTAGATGTTCTTAAATGAGATTGACTTGATTGATACATACAGAACTGTCCAGATTCTAAACTACTTCTGCAGCCCAGTAATACAGCAAGATTTTCTTCTCGTACCCCAGGGCCATCATTTGCTAGATCTTCTCCTAGATATTTGGGAGGAAAATGAATCAGGTTTCCCATGAAAATTCCTCTAGCTACAGCAGCTGGGCTTATATCTGGGACAATACGTGAGGAAGGAGCCACCTTTCTCTAGGAACAATGGTAGCTGCTGAAAGAGAGAAAGCATAGTCTGTTTTCCCTTAGGATTTAGTATATGGGCTTACGATAATGCTTTCTTTAACGACAGTGGCTTTATCCTTACATGTTGCGTTGCTGAAGGTTCAGACGTCAAATACCTGTATACAGTAGTATTTACCTTTGTAGGGAATTGGTACAGCCATCCCTCAAGTTTAAAAAAAGATATATTTGGATTGCAGTGTCAAACACAAAAGTTCAGAAAGATTAAGATACGTAACTTCCCCTTCATCCTGTGTTAGTCTCTTCTGTACATGTGCAGTGAACTACAGTCTTTGCGTGATAAACGCACAAAGATAAAAGCTTCAACTAGGCAATCAAGGCACACAATTGATGTTGCGCAGCAGACTTAAATCTGATGTTTCTTACATTTTGAGTGCTTGGCTTTGCTATTTAAGTTGTTGTTTGACTTCTATTATTTGTAATAACTTTGTCTCGTTTTTTGCAGCTTTTAGGAGTAGAGGGTGTAAGCAAATGTAGTACAGTTTTGGGGACAATTTTGCATTAGGTTTTTGGAAGAAGATAGGCAAATACATTTTGAAAGGAAGACTTGGGTTCTTCTGGACTCTTAGGTGGGGTAATCTTTTATTAGACATTTAGTTATGCTCCTCTCAATTGCTGCTGTGTAAAATATGCATAAAATCTGCTTGTTTCAATTCCCAGTGGAAATCTGGAAAAGTAGTTAATCGGGATAAGCAAGTGCCTTGTAGGAAGGGTCTCAGTTCTGATCGGTTTCAAGCTCAGAGACTCCAGAGCATGGGCATGTGTCCCAAAAGGATGTGCAGTGTCTGAAGCACAGAGTCAGAAGTAGTGAAATGGATTCAATCAAAACAATCAGAATCTGAAAATAGCGGAATAGTACAGAGAAAGCAGTAATTGAGAGCAGTACCTGTAATAGGAAGATGTACTTGATATATTAATGATCTTTTACATTTACAGTCTTTCTGGTTTCTTTAAGTAAAATATTCAAGAAAAGCATGAATAGATACAATTGTACCATATAATAGTTTTAGTTTAGTTCCAGTTATAAGATTGTGTAGGACTGTAATGGGGGGATGTTAACTACAGCTAACTATGCTTTTTTTTTTGGAGGAGGGGGATTATTGCAAAAGATTCAGGTATATAAAAACAAAACATTTTTCATATTGTGAATGTAAATTCATCTTAGCGAATGAGACATCTTTTTTAAGTTGGTACCTCATGTTTTACATGGAAGTACTTGGTCTTCCATGACTATTATAGTAATCTTTAGATGCATTAAGAAGTGCAGTTTTGTTGTACTATGAATACGTTTTCAGTGATAACATACTTGTTTGAAAAAACATATTTAATGAAACAAAAAAAATGTGGATGCTTAAAGCAAACATTGGTTTGAGTTAACTGCATAATTGTAATTAAACGATTCTCTCTTTCTTCATGATTTTAATTTTCTTTTAGTTTTTGACTGACATTAATTTTTGCTGAATAGTAAAAGGTGATTAATGCTAGGATCTTAGTTAAGGTACAGGATTTTTATGAAACAAGCTATAATTTGATGGAACTTTGGCTGATCTTAGAAAAATTTTGTCCCAGATTCTTGTATTACAAGCAGGTCAAATAAATGTGGATTTGCTTGCATTACTATATTTTTCAGAGATAATAAGTAAATTAAGAAGTCTTTTAAAACTGATTATTTGGATTGCATTACATTTTTGCCTCCATATCTTGTTTTGAAGCTTATACTTGTGAAATTATGAAAAATAGGTAGGTGCTGCCATCTAGTTTTTCTTTGCTGCATTTCTTTTGTTTATCTACATTTTTCATTTGTACACTTCATGGCTTTTCATGCTTTTGATGCAGATTTTGTTTGCTGGTTTTCAGTATCTTACTACTCAGTTGGGTTTACATTCATAAACAAAAAGCAAAAAATAAGTTACTTATTTTAAATTATTTTTAATTGAAATCATTTTATGTTAATTCCAAAATTAAAGTGCTGCTGTACATTAAGAATATAAAGTGAACATCATACAGGAAAGACCAGCGTTACCCTGGCCCATAATTTGTTATGGAATATCTGTTACTGTAACTTACAAGTTGGGTGAAATAGTGTATATTGGAGTTTTTGTGAGACTGCTGCTGAAAATGGATTTGGCCTTAGAGTTTACTAATGTTTTTGTTTCAAGTTTGATTCAAAATGTATTTTCCAGTATTAAGTTGAACTTTACTGATTTATTTTCTATGTTTTGATAGTTTACTTTCTCTTAAGTTACGCTTTACCATCCTTTTTTAAAATGAAAAATAAAATATCTTTTGAACTTGTGAAGAGTGCTGAATCATCTGTTCTGGATGTGTCTATATTTTTGCTATGAAATATGCTCAATGCAGGCAACAGCAGCTTAGTCTTTGTTATCACATGTGATGTTGAAAGCAGTTCTAAACTTGGCTGACAATTCACAACCTGCTGTTCTTGCTAAAGCAGAGCCTTTCAAATCTGAGATAGTTCTGATAATACGCTATGCCTGTGTTTTCAGCAGTGTTTGTGTTTTTATGTTGTCTTTTAGTTTTCGTGATTTTTTTTTCTTGTTTATTGATCTCTCTTTTTTAATTGTTTTTCACACCCTTTCTGCTTTTCTGACAAATGCTTGTTTTACTTTTTGCAGAAATTTTAAGCGAATTGATAAATCTTTGATGCCTGAGGTACATTGCCATTATTATCAAATAAGCTATTCTATACCATTTCTTTTGTACAGACAGTTTTTGGGCTTCTTGTGCAATACTCTGGAGAATACATTTCTGTTAGCAGGGCGGGTAGGGTGGAAGGTCAGAGAAAGTAAAAAATGTGTGGTCTCGACTTTGCATTAACCTCAAAACCATTTTCCTTCCTTCATGTGAGTGAATCTTTTCTGTATAAGGAGGTAATAAGTTCTCACTACTTAGAAATTCTGCTGTTTACATTTTCATAGCATTAACAGGTCTTTTAAAGCTTCTTAGAAAACACTCAAACATTAGCAAGGCTGTAAAGTTAAACACGCAATGATTAGGAAATGCTATAAAGAAGGTTCCTGAGCAATCTAATAGTGACTCCCGTGTGCATATGCATTATGCTGCATGACACATACTACTGTTATTTTTAATTTCTATAGTGTGTAGCCTGGACAGTCTTAATGAAGAATTATGTAATATTTTTTCTCCACTGTTCAGTGGATTGCTTCAGGCTTATTTGCTGTACGCTATCTAAACCCCCTCTGAAGTAGGAATTAATAACCAAGCAGGTTTTTTGTGACGCTTATCCCTATAACAACTTTCTCAACAATGCAGTTAAGGGGATTATTAGCCTCTTTTTATAAGTAGAAAACAAAGCCTAATTGTCTATATTTTAAATATGAAATTAAAAATACTGGTTAATATTTTATGTTCAGTTTGACTTCATTGTCTTCAGTTGCAGCCACGACAACTCGTGGTCACAAACCCCACATTTCAAGTTGGGCACTCATAAATATATGGCATAAGAGTATTGATTACAATAGATTATCTATATTTGCATGCAGCACAAGCAGTGAGCAATTGAGGAAGGGGTAGAATCTAATTGTAGTGCCAAAATTCGGCTGCTTTTTGTCCCCCAGATTCTTTGGATGAATCATAGTGATTGTAGATGGACCAGCCACTTCACCAGAGAATGAAAAAGTACTTTGATAATGGATTATATAGGTATTTACTTACACCAACGGGATGCTGAGACTTCAGAGGTAGGGGTTTTGGACTTAGAATCCCTGGTTTCAGAATGTTTTCTTTGGTGGCCTCAAGCTCCTCTGCCTGTCTTGTCTGATTGCTCCCAGTCCTGTGTCTTCCTCCCCCGTTGTTCTAGTTTGTGAACCCAAAAGGGAGATCACGAATATGCATCTCCCTGCCTTGGGTTCTGATGCTTGACTCCAGCAAGCTGTGGTGTCCCAGAACTGTGGTGGGAATGAAGGTTCTGCCTTTGTTGCCCGACTGGTTAGAGATTCTGCCTCCAGTCATCTTCTGCAATTGTGTGCAAATGTCAGGTTTTTAAAGAGTTAGTACTTTGGCTCAATTTGCCTGTATTTTTACCAGAGTGAAAAAATCAAATCCCTGACATACAAATTCCTCTGCATCTGACATTAAAGTGCAAGTTCCAGATGAACGATAACCAACAGAACTGAGAGGCAGTCAATAAGCATATGAAGTTTCTCCATGAACTCTTCAGAAGTTTGACAGAATTTTAAGTATCGGAAAGCAGAGTTTGGTGATGGGGAGTGTTATGATACCTTAATAGTGGGTAGGGCTACCAGCCATGCCTGTAAGAAAGTCTATAAATTAGTTACTCTAAAATGATGGGGTGGGTTGACCCTGGCTGGACGCCAGGTGCCCACCAAAGCCATTCTATCACTCCCCTCCTCAGCTGGACAGGGGAGAGAAAATGTAACAAAATGCTCATGAGTCGAGATAAGGACAGGGAGAGAACACTCACCGGTTGCAGTCATGGGCAGAGCAGACTCGACTTGGGGAAATTAGTTTAATTTATTACCAGTCAAATCATAGTAGGATAATGAGAAATAAGACCAAATCTTAAAATACCTTGCCCCTACCCCTCCCTTCTTCCCAGGCTTAACTTCACTCCCAAATTCTTTATCTCCTCCCCTCCAGCAGCACAAGGGGACAGGCAATGTGGTTGGGGTCAATTCATCATCCATTGTCTCTGCTGCTCCTT
>NW_009626436.1:0-4876 GCF_000690535.1 Cariama cristata
GCCCAGGCCCTGCCACGGCCCCGGAGCCTCCCAGGAAACCCACACCTCTGCGGAGTGCTGCAGGGACCGGGCTGGGGCACTGAGACCCCTGCGTGGGGGATGCTGACCTGGGCCACCTCCCCTCCGGCAGCTGGCCAAGGGGGCTGGGACACAGGTTGTGGCAAACCAAGCCGTAGGCAAAGGTGAGGGGAGCGTGGCTTGGAAGGGCAAAGGGCCACAGTGCCCACGGCCCGACTGGGATGGAGCAGGAGACACGTGAAGCACGTGGCTAGTTACTGCTGCTGCAGCGGAGCATCCCGAGGTGCCCCATGGACTTGGAAACGAGAGAGTTCATGCTGCACTGTGTTCACTGTGGGACTCGTGGAGACACAAGGGAGTTCCCACCATGCTGGGGAGATGGGGAGCCCCATTGGGGTGGGAGAGGACCCTCGGAGAGGTAGCCGCGGTGGGGCCAGGTCTGCAGCCCTTGCTGGGAGGCAGCATCAGCAGTTTCCCCCGAGACGTGGCCCTCAGGACTGCCCAGGGAGCCTGGCAGGCAGGTAACAAGCTGAGGACTTGTTACGTCCACGTAACGTATGTGAGAAATCATGCAGTCAGCAAAGGACATGCACTTTCAGTTCAGAAACCCAGTCCTGTGTTTATTTTATGGCCTGTGTAACTGAAACACTCAACACACGGAGAACAGCTATTCCTGTGAAACGCTTGCCAGCCCTGACTCGTCAGGTGAGGACTGAGTAAACTCTGAATTTATGGATAACGCCTGCAATAACCCCCTGCAGAAACTGGGAGCTCAGCTGTGGCGCTGACGTTACGTTTGAGATGTAATGAGATATAAAATATTCTGTTGAAAAGCCTGCTGCAGCTGAACTACACGTTTCAAAAGAAAAAACCCAGAACAACAGGGAACCAGATCTTTCCCCCTGTGCAAAGCCATGTTTTGTGTGCCAGGGGACATCACCGCCCCTCCCGCTGTGGGGAGGACGCCGGGAGCTTCGCTGAGCCATGGAATCTTCCCATCTCCAACTGCTCTGATTTTATGATCCCACTTTTTGCATGCCTCTCTTTCTGTCAAAAAAAGACCTGTCTTTAAACAATAAAAATAATTGGAATTGCTAAGGGACCTTTTGGTGGTGCTGTGCTAAAGAGACTCTTACATAGTTTGATCTCGCTGCTTGGTTTCTTTATTCATGTGTTTTGCTTGAAGTTGCTGCTGCTGTGAGGATTTTTGACACTTCAGTGGGTGGCTGGGGCTTTCCAGGTGCCTGCGTGCCCTGCTCCATCCCACCGTGTCCCAAGCCCGTCCTGGCCCCAAAGTCAGGTGGCAGCAGCTCGGGGCGCTGAGGGTCCTCCCCGTTGCCTCGGCCCCTCCGAGGAGCCACAGGAACTAGGTGGGGATAACCTCTGCTGGCTCTCCCCGAACGGTGAGATGCAAAGAGCCTGTCTCCGCTCTGTGAGGGGAGAGGAGATGCAGCTGGGAGTCCCCACCCCGCATCCCCCCTCGCCAGCGCTGCGAGTGATCAGTGCTTTCTGATGGCAGGAGATTAAAACGGTTTTTGGACATGATAGCTTAGATTCTCCCCAAACAGTGGGGCTGTCTGTCTTCCACTAGTGTCTTTCATCCCTCTTTTCATCTGCTTGTTTCAGGATTGTCTCAATAATTTATTAATTACAGGCTGGCAGATAGGAACATCTGCAAGGCCCTTTCCCAGGTTCGGGGAGAGCTGGCCCCATTTCACGCAGAGCCCCGCGCTGCTGCGCCATGCCCCCCTTACTGCTCAGCTTTATTTTCTCAAAACATTTCAGCCAGTAATTCTTGGACTGCAGCTCTTTCAGGAGCAATTAATTGTGAGCTGCAGACTGCGAGTCATTTGGACAAATTTGATAGCAGCTACCCGTTCAGCAGAAGCTTTCGGAAATAGTACAATTTATTGCACTTAATACGTACTTCCTCTAGATTTCATTAAAAATCCGAATTCTAATAACGCAGTTGGCTGTTTGCAGGGACACCCTTACTGATTAACCAGCAGATTAGGCTCCAGGAGTGCAGATACGAGAGGGGACCGATGAGCTGCAGGCCCTGGACGTGCTCAGGTCCACACCAAGGCTGCCGCAGAGCAGGACCTTGCCAGCGCGGCCGCGTTCATCTCCTCAGAAAGCCCCAGGGCTGCTCTCGGGGCCGGGAAGGCACCGCTGGCCGTGCTCCTTGGGGGAAACCCAAACGTGAACTGACTGCAGTGCTGC
This sequence comes from Cariama cristata, assembly GCF_000690535.1. NCBI lineage: Eukaryota > Metazoa > Chordata > Aves > Cariamiformes > Cariamidae > Cariama > Cariama cristata. Next base: position 2,242 of record NW_009626436.1, read on the forward strand.
CAGATCTGCAAATGGAACGTCTTCTAGGCAAGCTGGGTATTCAGACAGTTTTTCAGAAAAGCCTGCGGCCAGCGCACCCCCAGCAGCCTGGGTTCCCCTCTCCCTCTCACCGACCCGCTCCCAGGCTCGTTGCTCCGGGGTGGCTGGAAAACTGCCGGCTCTAACGGCACAGAGCTGCTGCTGCTCGAGAAGAGCATCCTCCGTGGAGATTTTTAACCTGTAAATATTTTCAAATGTTTAGATTGCTATCATTTTTTAAGGACTGTTTCTTACGTGGCCTGACTTCTCTGCCAGGTGTACAGGAAGGGTGCTTGAAATTTTGCATTTTGGATACTCCCTCTCAAATTTGCCCAAGTTCCCTAGGTCTAAAGCGAGTAGCCTTTTTCTTCCTCGTTGCAGCTGTGTGACATGAGCTAATTTTCAGCACTTTGGTGTCACAGCCCTCGAGCGGCGGTGGGCTCCCACGAGGACAGGCACTGCCAAGAACTGCCCCCGGTCCGTGGAGCTGCGATTAGCCGTTTGGTTGTGCGGGCTCCGAGACGCTGACATCTTGTCATTCTTTTTTAATTTTTTTCAGATTTCAGGTTGAAGTGTGATGACGAATTAAAAATTTTGCCCTGGGCTGTCTGCAGGGCCTCTCAGCTGCTGCAGTGCCAGCATCTGCCAGGGAGACCCCCAGGTCCCGTGTCGGAGGGTGGCAGCCCCGCGCTGGCACCGGTGGAGCTGGGGAGGCTCCGCTGGCATGGGCGAAGGTGACGTTTGCTTTCCCAGTTCCCCACTTGGCCTCGCATTTCACCACTGCCCGCAGAGGAAGGAAGGTCCCTACAGGGACCTGGCCCTGGGATCATCACGACTCCAGCCTGTCCAAACATCAGTCAGTTAGCAAAAGCACGGCACAGCTCTGGCAAAGCTGTGTGCTGGGTCTGGACATCCCTTGAAGACGCTTATCCCCGAAAAGAGCAGCTCTTGCAAAGCCGTGGGCAAGGCAGCCACAGCACAGCGCTTGGCCAGCACTGTCGGCGAAAAAGATGCCGTTTATACGTTCAGCGTCAGCTCAAGTAGCGGGGCTGGGATGTGTGCATGCTCACGGGGGAGGGAAAAGGGCTCAGCCGTCGCACATCACCTCCATCCCCTGGGGACTCCATCCTGCAGCCCTGCGGGGATAATGGGGGCTGCCGGGGGGGCTCGGCCATGGGACTTGCTGCAGAGGGCGAGATAAACAGAAAGGTCTTGGGCTGTGGTTCTGATTGGGGTCCGGTCCTCACTGTTTTGGTAATATATCCGTTTTTTCTCCTGGTGTATGTTTTTATGCAGAATAGCAATGACTAAAATGGTAATTGGCTTCACTCTGGCTAATTGCATTTCAGAACGCACCTATTTGTAGAACAATCCTCTGATATTTTCTGACTGCTAGGCTGTTAAACTAAGGGTAGAAAAAAAGAAGTTATGGTTGTGCTTTTCTGTGATGTTTAAATTATTATTGGTTTTGGAAACTATACCTTGGACATGCAGAGGAAGGAGCAGACTGAAGGAAGCTGAAGGAGCCAGGGATGGGGAGTCGCGCCCCAGGGTGCGCACGCCGCAGTGGTGGTACCCACCGTGACGCACCACGCTGCACCGCATCGTACCGCTCACCACCCACCCCTCCCTTTCTGCAGCCCTGAAAGGGGACAATGTGATTTAAACCCTGCAGTAACCCTGCGACGGGGCTCCAGAGGTGGATTCGGGGGCTGAAATCGTGGGGCTGGCCACCCCCTGCCCCACGTACAGCACGTGGTCGTTGCGCCCCTCCACCGGCCGTGAGTGCCGTGTGCGTGCCGTGCTCCCGCTCGGCAGCGGGGCTCTGGGCGTTGTTAAACTTTAACGGGCATGGCGCACGCAGGCCCCAGGCACGGAGCTCCTCAATCTGGCCTAATGCTTTCCCTGTATTTACATGAAAAACCCCTATTTTTTCTGTACATGGGGAGTCTGTAGACTTTCCCCCGAGGTGGGGGAAGGGGTTGCAGAGCTCAGCCGTGGCGAGGACTGCAGAGATGGGCGCGAGGTCTGTGGAGGTGCCCAGAGCCAGCCAGAGCAGAGGGTTTCGCTCAGACTTGGGTCCGTTTGGAGGCTGTAGATGGGGTATGGCCAACGAAGCCGAGCCCGGCCTCTCTGCTTGCTGCTTGCAGCACGAGCATCGCGTGCAGCTCCTTGCAGGAGGGACCGTGCCAGGGCCACCCCACCTTGCGACTCCTTCTGAGAGCGTTGGAGACCTCTGACTGCTCACAGCCACCGCGCGGGGCCAGGGCGCAGGCCTTGGGCAAGGAGGGGGTGCTCGCCCCTGTCCCGAATTTCTGGGCGTGTCCAGGGAAACTTCTCCTGCCTGAAACCAGCCACAGAGCTGACACTAATAGAAAAAGACCATTAAAAAGCTCTGCGATATTCTGTTCTCCTGCTTCTAGTCCCTCTCTCCCTTTGTTGCTGCTGGCATTTTATGAATTATTGATGTGCCTAGGTGCCGCTGCTCTCCCGTTTCCTCCGCCGCTGCTCCCGCTGCCGCAGCCATGCCAGACCCACACCGTCCCGGGGACGGGCTGCCATCAGGCGATGCCCTGGGAGGTGGCAGGAGGGGCTCAGTCCCACGCGTGTCCCCACG
>NW_009626436.1:4922-7278 GCF_000690535.1 Cariama cristata
CTGGGCTCCTGGCTGTCACGGGTATAGGGGCTTCACACGGACGTGGAGAGGCCCTGTGTGCCTCACCGCTCGCGCGAGGCTCTTCTCCAGCTCCTGACCACGACTTCTGCTCGTCCCTGGGTCCCTTCTCCAGCCCACACTGTCGGGGGCTTCTCCTCCCGGCTGTCTCAGCTCCATCCCTCAGAGCACATGGTGCAAGGCACATGGTGCAGGGTGCATGGTGCAGACACAATTTGGCGGATAGTGCTGACTGGGGGCTGTCCAACCCCAGAAGTGCCCCCACGAAACCCCGCACCAGCATCGCCCCAGGAGAGCGGGACCGGGGCGGCCGTCGGGAATCACCGCAGGGTCAGCTCAGGGGACAGCCCGGTGGCGGCTCTCCATCCCTTCCCGGTGGGAGACGCGGGCTGGGGTGGCCGCGTGCCAGCCTTATGCAAGTACGCGTGACAGGGTATCAGGGAAAGGAGATCTTCCACGGAGCGTTGAAAATGTGCCTCCTTCCCTGAGAGACCAGAAATGCTCCATCTCTGGGGTTAATATTTAATGAGGCGGTTTTAGGATAGAAGCTGTCTGCTGAGGGACGGGGCAGACACGCTCTCCTGCTCACGGAGCGGTACGGGAGGGTCACAGCGCTGCCAGGACAGTGTCCGTGGGGCTGCTCCCGGGGGGTGAGGCCAGTGGAAGCAGTGGGGTGGGAGCCACAGCGGCCCAGGGGCCACGGCACACGCAGCTACCCACAGCAGCCCCTGTTCGGGGGCTGAAGCACAGGGACGTGGCGGAGCTGCAGCAGGGTGACGGGATCCGTGCCGTTTGAGAGGGGTGCTCCCAATCCAGTGTTCATTTGGCTGCCTGGGAATGCGGTGAATTGGGGCAAACCTGCTCCTTGGGCTCCGCCTCAGCTCTGCTGTGCCGTCCCGGGGCATGGCATCGATGTTAAATCCCAGGACGCTGCATCTCATGGCCAATTTGCTCAGGTTTCCTCGGTGGTGGCTAATGTGTTTTCCATGTTAATGTGCCTGCACGTGGCATCCAACCTGACTGCAACATGGAGCCACTAACACTACATGACTGGCTCACGTGCTCTGTTTGCAGGGGGACAGGGGCTGTGAGCATCGCTGTCGCTCTGCTCCTCCAAACAGTTTTGGCCTGGAATGACCCCAAATTTCAGGTTTCCTCTTTAAAGGAGGAAGCAAATGGGTCTTCCCACCCTAGTGTCTCTGACAAGGAAAACACTTGCTCTATCCAAAATATTTCAGGTTCCTTCACTGCCCGCTCCACTAAAAAGCTACTGAAAAAAAGCACAAAATCTCTCTTTGAAAAGTCCAGCATTTAAAGAAATACCAAAATTTTTCCTAAATATTTCCCTCTGTCTTTAGACTATAGTTATTTTGAGTTGCGAGGCATTTCAGCCCTGTTGGCAGCATCAGCGCTTGGTCACAACATCTCCCTTGGAGCCGGGCCCCAGCTCCCCCTCCATCTCCATCCCATGTGGAACTGCCTCCGAGGTTCCTCTTCCAGCAAAGGGATCCAAGAGAGCTCATCCTTGCTGCCTACCCAGTATCGTCATCCCTAAACCTCCCGTCCCGTTGCTACCCCAAGGAGGCCCACACACTCTCATTCCTCTGCTCCACGGGAACACGATGCTTCGGGAGGAGAGGCCAGCCGAGGAGGAGTGGGCAGTACACGGCACGATGAAGGGTGGGGAGACAGGAGCAGGCCAGAAGCAGTCAGTGATAGAAGGAGATCCTGCAGGCAGCCGGGCACGTTTCAGCCACGGCTGGAGCAGACTGGACACGTGCAAAAGTGCCTGCATGCTGCCTGTCCCTTTGCCACAGCCATCGGCCGGCTGGGGACTCGCAGAGCATAAAACCAACCAAGCAATAAACAGAAGTTCAGATGTTTTTTCAGATGCTTTTATATGTTCTCACAACATTACTTAAAGGAGGATCTCTGAGTTTTGCTTTTTTTTTTTTTTTTAATATAGGCAGAAAACTGCACTCAGACCATAATGTGGTAACGGTTGTAGACTAATCTGTTTTGGCATTTGGGGAAAAACAGACGCATCCTGAAACAACCGAGATATCAAACTTTAACTATCATCTCTGACTCAGATCCTTGACATGTTTTGTTCCTGCTCGCAGAGCTCCTGAAGGAATACGTAAACGCCGGGCTCCGGCAGAGCAGGGCAGCCCAGTGGGCTCAGGGGCCAGCTCAGCCCCCGGGCTCGGGGCAGCCCGGCCAGCACCCCACCGGCACGGGGGTTATGTGGGAAACAAGCTGTCCACCTTTGTCCTGGGCTGCAGCGTGCAGGGTCCTGCTGGCAGGCGCTGCCGTGTCCCGAAGGAGCAGACACGGG
>NW_009626436.1:7302-10665 GCF_000690535.1 Cariama cristata
TCCGGGCTGCCGTGGGGGAGCCCGTCTGGTGGCGGCTGGCTGGTGGGGACCTGCAGGTACACGGCACGCAAAGGAGAGACCTGCCGGGTGACTTGCAAAAATAGGCTCTGGCAAACGACGGGTGACCACGGGGTGCTCAGCTGAAGATTCCTTAGCTATGAATCCTGCAGAAGTCTTGAAAATTTAATCCTTCTCCCCAAATAATTTCCCGATTTTTTAGTGGGTTTGTCTTCTAGGCCTAACATCCTTTTATGTGTTTTTTGTTGTGTGAATTATACGGCGTATTTGGGCGTGCTCTGTGCAGCACTGTCCCACAGGTAGCTCTGGAGGAGGGTTTCAAACACGGGAGATGAAAGGGATGTTCTCTGCGTGCCATAAATACTGCAGCTCCTGCGTGTGGCCCCGCTCATAATGAGTCTGAAGGCCACGATCAGCTACAATCCTTCCTTGTCTCTTCTTCCCAGAACCGGTAACACAGACAAGCCCAAATACAGCAGAGCCTCCGCAGTTTCCATCTGCCTCTCTGGCCGTGCGCTGCAGGGGAGCCCTGGGGAACGGGTGTTCACTGGAAGGCCGGACCCTGACCGTGCGCTCCCTGTGCTGGCCCTCTCCCATCTTTCCTCGGTTGGAAGAACGGCTCCGGCTGCTGTTTGGAAGCGACTTCAAGATGCAAATGGAAAGGTGGTGAGACTCTTTGCTGTGAGGCCAAAGGGTCTATACAGGGGAGGCAAAGGAGCATCACCTCCAGTGGCACCAGACCCAGCTGCCCCCAAACCCTCCTGCGAGTGCAGAGCATCACCCGCGGCTTCCCACGCTGTCCAGGAGGGATCAGCGCAGGGGGGCTGGACACCGGGTCCGTTTGCAGTGCCTGTGCTCCCCTCTTGTTCTGGGAAGCACCTTATTTTTTGTGCACACAGTTCGGCAGAAGGCTGTTTAGGAGGAGGCTAACCCTCACTTGCACAGGCAAAGGCAGCTCAGAGGGTGATGGTGACAGGGGTCCCTCCGAGGTGAGCCCTGCTGTCATACCTGGTGGCACATCCCCCCGGTTTGGGGCTGCTGGGGCACCGGAGCGGCTCTCAAGGAGCCATGCGGCAGCAGCCCTGGAGGGTGCTTCTCCCCCAGGCAGCCCAGGGCACTGCCTCTTGGCCCCTGCCAGAGGGACACTCGAGGGAGGATTTGTCCCCTGGACTGGGGTCCTCCCTCCGGCAACACTCCCGGTGCTTTTGGGATCCAGTGGCAGGGCTCTGACTGCGTAAACAAGGGCCCCGGTAAACTCACAGAAAGCATGCGTTAGACACACCAGCCTCAGGAGGAGAAAAATCAAAGGTTTCCCTGCAAATCCATCTGCCCTACATCTCCTCTCTATTTTGATCTCCAAACTCATGCAAGTTTAAAAAGCAAGTAAATGCTGACAGTGTGATTAACCTCCCCACCTGCTCGCTGCTTCTTTCTCTCCTGGAGAGAGAAGCTCGGCTCACCTGCCCGGTTGGGAGCATCTCCTTCAAAAGTGTAGGGAGTCAAACCAAGATGGTTCCACTGAAATTACAAAAAACTTCACTTTCAAATAGATGCTGAATTATTTAGTGCCCTCGCACTACCCAAAGGCTTTGCTTTTTTGGTGGATGATGGCTTGGTTTCCCTCCCAGCTTTTCTGTTATGACAGGGAGTAAATGGAGAGATATTGCACTCTTCAAACATTTATAAGTAATAACCCACGTTAGGACCAGGCAGGGTGGGAGGCGGTGCCAGGGGTCTCTGGCCCCGGGAGCAGCGCCGTGCTGGATGCTGCCCAGGCGCTGGCAGGGCTGTCCCCCCCCTCACCGTGCAGGGGGTCCCCACACAGCCACCAGCCACGGCCGGGTGACACGGCTCCTGCAGGCAGTCGGTTCCCCGTTCCCCTCGCGCACCCGAGGAGGATGAAAACACGTGATGGTTTGAGCCTCAAAGGCGTGGACTAAAGGCACCGAGGAAAGAAGTAACCCTGATGAGAGGGTCAGAGCCCAGGTGTCCCGGCCACAGCCCCGTGGCCCCAGCACAGGTCCAGACCTTTCAGCCCTCGACATCCCGTAACTTGTTACTTCCTTCTACACGTAAGGGTCGTGGAGACCCTCGCTCATCTTGGTGTGACACAACAGGGCACTAGGTAACTGTTACTTATTCCTGAATTTATTACTATTACATTTATGTCCCAGAAACATTTCATTAATCCTCAGAAAGCCCCTGATGGAAAAGGCAGCAAATCTGCAGATGAGACAAAAGGTCACCTTCTACGCAGCCTGTTCCATTTTGACAGCACGCTATGGCCAAGAGTCCCTGCTCTGACCCCAGCACTGGCCTTCCCGGTCCATGTACCGTGAAAACACGTCAGGCACCGAGCTGACCCCGAGCACCCACAAACTCCGCTGCCTGAGAGGGGGATGTGGGGGTTCAACAGTTTTGAGACCACATCTACTTTACGCTCTGCATTTAGGAGCCTCACTTTCACCAGGCAGGTTGAAGACATTTACCATATGTCAGTACTATTTTACAATAGCTGATCTAGATTTATGTAACGTTATTGTACATTTTTAATTCCCTTTGGATTTAAAAAGTCAGTGTTTCATTTTCCTCTGTGTATTGTTTTGCTCCTTCATATAAAATTCTATTGAAAATGTTGTGACATGTATCTCCATATACAGTTCTAAATTTGTTTAAAGAAACAAAGTCTAAACCATGTCTTGATGATGGAATAAATTTGTCTCTAACATTTCCAGGCAAACTGCAAAGCACAACTTGTATAATTAAAGACAAATTCGCTTAATTGCTTTAAAACACTCTGTTCTGAAAATAACTAGTGAAGCTGTATGACTGGAATGAATTCCTTCTGCTTTGTATTGGTGTAAAGCAGCATTTTGCCTTGAGTCAGTCAGTCGCCACAGAGCTCCTGTCTCTTCGCTGTGAATGCCCACCTGAAGCCTACGGCCACATGCTCTCAGCATCCCCGGGCTGGTCCAGTTGAACTGGCGGGTGATGGAGGGCACAGCCACATCTCTGCCGGGACCGGGCTCGTTTGGGTGGCGATGGGCTGCAGTGGCACGGGCTGCTGGGGACAGCCACGCTGCCCGGCCAGAGCTCCCTCCTCGGGGTCCCCTGCTTGCCCTGGAAGCCCTGCTTGAAAGCGGGTGACTGTCCTGGAGCTGCTCTGACTGCTGCTCCCTTGCTGAGCCGGGCTTAGCTGGGCTGGGCTGGGCTGCCCCGGCTGCTAGGACTCCCGGTCCTCTGGCCCCAGCGCCGTGGCGGTACCTCACCCCGGCGTCCCACATCTCTTGGGTGCAGATGCCAATCCTCGCTCCAGCCACGTGAACCACAGCCCCAAGCACGGGG
>NW_009626437.1:0-374 GCF_000690535.1 Cariama cristata
GCCCGGATTTCTCCACTTACCTCCACGGGATGATAATCCCTAAATCCCCGTAAGATTAAAGGCAGAAAGAAAGGTGGCTGGAGTTCCTCCTCCCTGCCTTCGCCATGTTTCCCAGATGATGAAATCCCACGTCTGTCTAACCCCGATTAACCTGTGTGCTCAGCTCATCCCCCCCGCCCCCCCCCAAAAAAAAGGAGCAACGAAGGTGAATCCCCGTCCTGCTTCGCTCCTGGAGCTGCGGGGAGGTGAGAGCCAGGGGAAAAGCCACAGGTGAGGCAGGAGCTGCTATTTTAACCCCGTTATTTTTCCTGTGCCAGCAGGTCCGAAAAACCCTCCGGCAGCCATTGCGCTGGTGAAGCGCGGTTGGCTTTGGC
>NW_009626437.1:407-2514 GCF_000690535.1 Cariama cristata
GGAACCCCCAAAAAAAAACCCAGAGAGGTTTTGGCTACGGGATGGTGGGATGACACACGGGGGTGGGGATGGGCCCCGACCCGGGCGGTTAATCCATGGCGGCGAGGAAATCACGGCTCAGCCGCTCACAGATTTATGTAAGAGGAGAGAGGGGCCGTCTGCCACAAAAACAGATGCGCAGCTCCATGTCCGGGCCTGGATCTGGTCCCGCGCGCACGGCAGGGCAGCACCAAGATGCCCTGATGGCTTTTTTGGCAGCCCTTTTTAATTCAAAGCCACCTGCTCACGCTGCCCGGGCTGCTCATGCCGGGCATGGGTGCCCTGTGTGATGCAGCGGCTTTTGCAGGGGGTGGTGGGATACGGCTGCAAATGAGGATGGCGTTGGGCCTCCTGAGCGCACTGGCCGTGTCCCACTGGGCTTGCTGGGGTCCTTCACCTCCTCCCCATCCTGTCAGGCTCCATCCTGCGCCGCTGGAAGAGAAACTGGTTTGTCCTCTACCTGGATGGCAGCTTGGTTTACTACCACGACGAGACGCAGCGCGACATGGACGGCCGGATCCACATCAAATATAGCTGCCGGGACGTGAGGACCGGTCGTGAGTGCAAAGGTGAGCAAAATCCTGCGTCCCCAACCCCATCCCGTAGCTGTAACCCTTTTAAATGATGCTCTACTTGTGCTCATGCACATCTAGGATACCCCAAAAATAATCCAGGCTGCCTAATTCACCCCTTTCTAGCTCCCAGCCAGCGCCAGGCCATCCCCCAGGAGATGCACATTGCATCTTCTCTTCCGTTGCTTTACCAGGGGGCAGGAAGGAGAAACTCTCCTCCTGGTTTGTGCTTGTTCAAAACACGATCCCACGGCCCTGACTCATCCCTTGCCGTCTCGCGCAAACAAGGAGAACAAAGCAGCAGCTTGGCTCGGCCCCGGCAGCCCACGGCCGCCGCACAAAGCGCCTTTCTTGGGCTGCGAGCAGCGGTGGCAAAGCTGGGATGCCCCGGTGGGAGCACGAACCCAAAGGTTTATGCTCACCAGAGGGTCCCGCTGAGCTTTGAGAATGGGGGGAAGATGCACAAGCCTCGTGGATTTAAGATTTTGTTCTTGCTCAAGCTCATGATCCAAGTCCAGAGGCGAGCATCTCACCTTTCTACAAAATTTGGGTGCTTGCTGCAATCTGGCAAATTGAAAGCGAACGCAGCTCGGCCTCGTGCCCTCGGTCAGATTTTTGGAAATTTTCTGCCCTTCCACTTTCTTTCTGCCGTGGGGGTGGAAGTTTTTGCTCGTCAGCTCTTCACTCGTGTTGGCTTTTAACCTTCGAGATCCCAACCATATTTTGCCAGTGGAGAGAGAGTCAAAATTAAACCCAAATTGTGAGCACGGTGTCCCAGGAGTTTTTTAACGGTTGACTCTGTTAGCAGCACACGGTGGGGGGCGGCTCATGCCCGGGGTAATTTGGAGCCCGACGCTCTCCCGAGAGGGTCCGTGGGTGGATGGGGAGGGGCTCTGGGGCATCGCTTTCGCTGAGGCCGGATCCTGCCCCTTCCATTCCCAGACGTGCAGCCGCCCGAGGGGAAGAGCCGCGACTGCCTGCTGACCGTCGTCCTGCGGGACGGCTCCAAGACAACGCTGTGCGCCGAGAGCCAGGACGACGCCGTGTAAGCTGAAATCCCACCGCGGCGGCGCTGAAATAATCCCCTCGGAGGCTTTTTCCTCCAAATTACCGGAGCTTGGAAAGAGCCTCAGCCGTGCGAGAGCCCCGACCCACTCCCACCACAGCCCACCCTTGGCTAAAACCCCACGCAGCCCCTGTTTTCTCAAACGCCCGCGTTCGTTCGCAGGGCGATAGGCACAGGCGGAGATTTGGGTTTCCCACTGAATAATTCAGAGCCAGAAGCAGCTGGGTTTAAGCAGGCGGTCTCCTGCGGGGCAGGCTTCCCCCTGGATGAGGAATCACCTCTTGGCTGATCCAGGATCCCTGGGGAAGGGTTTCCATCGGTATTTGGCGATAAATAGTGTGAAAGCAAAGTCCTTACTGACTTAAGGCCAGGCCCAGCAGGAGGAAATTCCCACTTTTAGCACTGTTGTTCCCCCTCTATTTATTTCTAT
>NW_009626438.1:0-2785 GCF_000690535.1 Cariama cristata
AATTATAAATAAAACTATTATAATGGCAAGTTATCTTAAGAAAAAAATGCTTATTCATAAAGCAGGATTTTGTACACCACCATGCGTCTTTTGAGGTTAGCCTGTATTGTGATTGCCCACGAGGGCACCAACTGCTGATGGGTGTCTTCTCCAAGGCTGGGTCACTTCCCGTGTCTTGCACAATAAAGCCATTTATTTTTCCTCTTTGACTTTGAACTGATTTTAAGAATTGTGTGTCACATCTCCCAGCTAAAAGTTTTGAGAGAATTTCGGAGTGTGACTTAAGAGAAACGGACTGTCACTGTATGAAAGAAACCAGCTTCAAACGAGAGATGAAAGATATGTAATGAGCAATGCATGCATAAAAAGTATACCTTTTCCAGTGGTAGAGTATATAAAGACATAAAAGTAATTCCTTAAATGCAAATAAAATCGCTGCTCAGATCAGTTCATAGAAAAGAAATCCATTGAGGGTTGTTGTATGGAAAGATACTGCCTTTGGCTCAGGAAGCCTCTGAGCTGCAAATCGTTAAAGCCAGCAGCTCTTGGTGGATGTTTACAGGAAAGTTGAAGATGAAATGCTGCCTCAAGGAGGTCTTTCTGATGTGGGAAGGAATTAAAGTTTCTCCCTCCAGAAGAAATGAACCTTTAATCAGTCAGACCGGGACCTGATCCTTTAACGATGGTGTTGCCACTGTGCAACAAGGTTTAATATGAAAATTTTTCTTTCAGAGTTTCTTTTATTTTTTTTTCCCAATAGATTATTCAAGAAAAAAAATTTCCCTGAGTTTTAGAGAGATAATTTTGAAAATATATATGCAATTATCCACATTAAATTTGCCCACTTGCCATTAAGAGCCATTGGTTTTGCATTTGTTTTGTAGACCGTCCATTCTGATAGAAACTCATTGATGAACTGGGGCTGTAATTATTACTTTACATAGCGGTTTGGACTGTGTCAAGTAGTGTACGTGCCAAGTACAGTACAACGCTCTAACATACGGCATGATATGGCGTGCCATAGTTTTATCTGGAATGCTTTATGGAATAAGAGGCATTTTTCGATCCCCTCCTCGAGCCCTGGGCTGTACTTTCGATCTCTGCCACTCTAGCAAGGTTTTAAATTTTTCCTTTCACAATTCCCTGTTTCTTATATTTGTTCAGAAACCTTATTTTAAGTCTGTTCTTTCTTTTAACGGTTCCAGGTTGTGGAATATACCTTCTTTTAGCCTGGATGCAGCTGTTTCCCATCGCAAAAAGAATTACTGGTTATATGGGGAGACTTGGATCGCCTTCTTCCCAAAACTAACAGATGGCTGAAAGGTGCCTTTAATTGAGGCTGTGTTGCCTTTGAGCACTTACCCGTTGGTGATTTTGGAAAAAGGGCTTGTTTGAGGAAATCTGCAGCCCACCACAACACGTAATTATGCTCCTAACTGTGGGCATGAGATTCGGTAGGCAGCTTTCCCTTTCCTTTTTGCCCTCAACCAGAAAAGCTGGAGTGATGATTTGACAGAACAGGAGTCATAATGAGTAGGAAACATTTCCTAAAGCTGGCGTGGAAAAGTCGAAAGGGTATAAATGGAAGTTACTTGTTAAAAGGTGAGGTATGTGCAAACTTAAACTACGGTTACTCAGGACTTTAATAATAATTACTATCCATCCTCTAAGCTAAAGAATTTTGTTGAGAAACTGAGGTAAAAATCTTCCATGCCATCATCTTTGCCCTCAATCATTGTCCATTAGAGTTTAGTTTGGGGTATGACTGTGAGAGAGAGCACTTACCTCATCTGGTGGAAAACCTTTTGCTGAAGGATGGCCATCGTAGGCTGCTTCCATTCTTAATGCAGTATTTCGCAGTTGGAAATGGGCAGTGACAACTTACGGTGCTTCTGTACACCTCTGCCGTAGATGCAGCTAGTAACAACGGCTCGCGGTTTTCCTTTCCAATTCAGCTGATTCCCAGGTACGTGCTCTTTGCCCTCCAGCATTCCCCCTGTGGCTCCGTGATGCTCAGTTCCACATATAAGGAAAACGTTGAAAAGGCTGGTGAAACTATGCAATTAGAACAAGAGGGTCCGTTCTCTCCTATTTTTTACCAACATATAAGGAGAAGAAATTATGTTGGTACTGGCTCTGTACATTCACTGATACTCGGATTAAGAATAAATAGCTATTGGGGTACTTACTTGCTCTTTGGACTTTTGGGTCGTGTTCTTCGGACTAACCTATGGACCTGTCATGCCTGGTGTTTTGATTTTTAAGCTGAAGTCTATATTTGCAGAGTTTCAGAAGCTGAGGCACCTTAAAAAATACACACATGCCACCATGGTGCGAGGTTTGCAGTAACATCTTACCACCACTAAAATACTGGGATTAATCTGAATGCTCTCCAAGTATGCTGACCGCCAAGGCATCCTTAATCTTAGTTTAGGTTGGATGTTTGGTTACTTTTTTGAAGTAGAAATCATCTACTTCATCAGAAGAAATCATCAGAAGGAAAAAAGCAAAGAATAATTAAGTAAGGGTGTCTATTACAAACTTTTCAGTCACACAGAACATGTGTAGTTCACACCTCATGTACATATGTGTCCAAGTGTTTGTTTCTGGTGATATTTGTCATGCCAGTGAAATACATGTACCGATGTCTGTTGTTGGGGACTTTATGAAAACATTTGCTTGTTGTTCTTATTATATTCTCACTTCTTTTTTTTAGTGAGCAAATACGTCGCCCGCTCTTAGATTTTTCTAACATCAGCTACCTTGAAATTAAGGCTTCATCCAA
>NW_009626438.1:2830-3449 GCF_000690535.1 Cariama cristata
GGGAAGAGAATACAAGAATGCGAGGACTGAGTTGTTTTAAAATGCGTTTTTTAACTGAGGGAAACAATTGTTTCCAATCGTCATCGCTTTTCACATTCTTTTGTCGTATCTGATTGATAGTGTCTAGCACAGAAGGCTGCAGTCAAGCACTCTGCGTATGTAATTATTTCTGTATGTAATTATTTCTAATCATTACTTAATATAATAGGCCATACCAATATAAATATTTTAAAATAGTAATAATTACTCTTCCATCTCCATAAGCTTCAGCTCTTAAGAGCCAAGTTAAGGCTGACAGACGCATAGGACCGTTGTGCAAAGATCAGATTCTGAAACAATACAAAGGAACGAAAAAAAAATAATCAATGTTTTGTGACTGTGGCATCGTAGTGTATCAATAGACAGTACTTCTGATACTTAATTATCACCTTGGTAGCCATTCTTGTTTTATCTGGCAGTCAATCTGTAGACTTCACGTTATGAATTTGATTTGGATGTAGTGTTAAGCAAGCCCTCCTGAAGTCTGAAATCAAATCCCATGCAGGGTAAGTACAGCAAAGATAACGGCGAGCTTCCTGCCGTTGCCCTTCTGGCGTGTGTCGTGCCAGGTCTTCAGGGA
>NW_009626438.1:3478-5526 GCF_000690535.1 Cariama cristata
GAAACGTCCGCCGGGGTGCCCGTAATTTGTCCGATGACCCTACATGCTGCAATACTAACATTGAATGGGTGTGGGTTGTGTTTTGAGGCAGATTTGGCTCTGGCTGTGTTTTATAGGGTAACCTGTACTATTTATATATGTGAAACGTCCCTTTGGAATATTACAAAGCTGCACTTCTGAATGCATCCTAAAGATTTAGAAACAAAATATCAAATCAGTTTTAATAACCTGCTTTTTTTTCACAAAACCTTTTCCTTTTTAATCTTCAGCTTTTTTTGTGAAACTTTCTTTTTGTAGCCAGATTACTGAATGTTATTTATGATTTTGAAAGCTCTCTGAACAAAATTATATTCTAGCTTGCCTAATAAAATATTTCTTACAAAATTATCCACTATCACCTCCTGTGATTTTTAGTTCTGTTCGCAGAGTTCCCAGCTGCATTATCTACCCCCAATGTAGAAAATTAAGTCAATGTAAAAGTATACTCTGTTTTTTAAAAAGAGGTCACGAATAGCCTTTCTTCCCTCGGTAGTCACCAGTGTTCTTATTACGCTTCATTTATATAGTTGGAGGATTTGGGAGAACCAGCTGGGCTCCCTGTCTGCACTCATCAAGAGTTAATTTCTGAAGGAGGTGCTGCTGTCATGAACAAGTGCAGAAGGTACGCCGGTGGTCCTGCCAAACGACGAGAGCTCTTAATTAGCAGCAATGTTCAATCAGACTGCTTAACCTGCCACGGAGCGGAGGAGGTCATGTTCCTTCCTGATGCACTGCCAGCCTAAAAAGCACCCGAGAACCGATCCCAAATGTTTGGGGTTTTTTTCCGTGGGTTTTGGGTTCTTTTGGTTGGGTTTTTTTTTGGGGGGGGCGGGGGGAGAGTGTTTTTTGAAAACATGTATTTGGTTCCTAGAGGCAAGGAAGGCAAGGCATGAGCTGCTCTTGAGAACTGTCATCAGTAGGGAGAGGTTTTATTTTTTTATTTGAAGGATTTCTTCTTCTGTATAGAATGCTGTGTGGGTTTTGAGGGAAAAATATTTCTCATTGTAGTACTGAAGAATATGAAAATTCAGACTTACTATGGCTTGATTTCGGTCCAGGAGGGGTTGCCTTGGACTCTAGCTATTTTGTAGAAGATTTGCTAGTCTACGAAAATAAAAGCGGAGGCCAGTGATGCTTTGCAGTGCATTCTTTGTTCTCATCGGCAGATCTCGTGATATTTGAACGCGTAACAGCTAATGATGTATATAATGCACGTCTCTGAGTTGTTGGAGGGAAGTTTCTGAGAGCGATATAGCTGCTTCGGGGGCCGTTAGCTCTGGATGTAAAGTGCGAGCTGATGAATTCCTTTAAAAGTCAAATTCTTGAATTACTAATTATTGTATATAAATTGCGAGTGCTAGATGTCTACATATGTAGTGAAGTAGTTTGTAGAACGAGGATAAACAGCTCGTGAGCAAGGAGCCCACAGTAAGTAGTTTCTTGCTGTATGAGCAACTCCAAGTAAAGAGGTCCAGTAAATAGACAAAATTTTTGAAAACAAAACACACCAAATGCCAGAATATCAGTAACGATAAAGTTTCAAGAAAACTTACCACGTGAACCAGTGAAACTGCTTGTTTGCCCTTTTCTGTGGCAATCAGTAGTTGAAATAAAAATAAATAAAACAAGCACACAAACAAATAAAGTTTCGCCTGAGCTAGATCCCAAGGATCCATATCTTTTGGTTTATATTGATTATTTCAGTTGATGGTCCTCTTCCACTGGAAGGAGTTTGATTGATACCTGCAGGGGGGTGTTTTTCAGGTTTTTTTTTTATGCATTCACTTCTCCATCTCAGTGTTCAAAAATGGAAAACTGACTTATATGGTACTGTATTCATGAATGCCCGTTACCAATAAAAAAAGGAAATAAAAAGCTGAGGCCCCATCTTAAAGGGAAAGTGTCAGGTGTTTTAATTAAGGAGCTCGTTATACTGCTTACATTGACAAGTAGCTTGCTATTCTGATAGTACAATTCCAGTTAGTTGCAAAAGATGCAAAGTTAAGGTG